>NW_017314547.1:0-995 GCF_000935625.1 Nanorana parkeri
GCAGGGGGCATGTCGGACCTCTGCAGAAAGACCACTGCTTCCATACAGAGAGCAAGCATCCCATTCTGCAGCCGGCTACCAGAGGACAGATTTTCTACTCAGTCTGTGGTCATTTTCGAAAGAAAACTGTAAGGCTTTGCCCACTTTTTGTTTTGATGCCCTTGAAATGTATTTCGCTAACATAAACGGAAAGTTCAATTGGGCTTTAAAGGTGGTGAGGACAGTTAGAACATGTATGCCCACTTGACCATTTTCTAATGTCTACAGCCAGCCTTGGAACGTTTGGTAACCGGATAAAACTGTTTATGAATACATTCACACTAAATTATGTCCCCCCTTAAGTGTTGTGGATTTACTTTTTTTATACTTTCACTTCTTATGACTATATAGAGTTGCCAACGAATGTGTATGTGCCAGATAATGAAATGTGTAAATGGACAGTTGCCGTAGTGACCAAAATAATATTTTATTGTTGCATGCTGAAGTGTTCTGTGCAGTGTTATATGGAATATAAACAGAGCTTTGTGTATTTCCTCTGCCAGCATTGGTGGTCTGGGACAATTTACATAAATTATATGACTTCATAAAGGATGCATGGGAAGGCCATAAATTCAAATTATTTGCATACCAGTAGTGGATACATAAATGTGTTGTAAACGAGAGATTAATGCGGTCTCATTATATCAGTTTTAGACATTACTACATTTTTCCCACAGAAACCCAGACAAGGTGCACGCTATAACCTGAGCGGCAAGAGTTTTCTACTATCATACCACACACACAAGTGTACTATGCCATGTGAATTAGGTTGTATTGTTCTCAATTATTATATTGCTTTTAGTGCATATTGTGCACTATATTATTGTTACTAATACTAATGCACATTCTATTATTGATGCTAACTCTACAATATCCCTGTATTATATTCAGTCAGCTACTACTACTGATATTATCATTATTATTATTATTATTATTACATATTATTTATATAGCGC
>NW_017314548.1:0-995 GCF_000935625.1 Nanorana parkeri
CCAGATTTTGTCTGCTCCAGTTTTGATAAATTCCTCTCATAATGTCTTCAGATTACTGTACTTGTAATATCATCTGTGCTCTCTACACTTTCTAATTGAGTAAGCCTACATTTTCTGGCTGATAGCCAAAATACAATGCCTTAGTTAACCAATTATGAAATAATTGTTGTTTACACATTCATCTGTTGTGGTATGATTAAATAAGTCATATTATCTATAAACTTCACGGAACAGATGGTAATAATCAGCCCAAGGTTGACATGTTTATTACAATCTTGGATTTTCAACAATGAACACATAAGTTGTTAATTTAGATAAGAATGCTGGTACATAATTTATGGGGTCGTGGCTGCTAGTCAATGGCCAATAAGACACATGGAGCAGGATGGTTTGTACATCTATAACACTAACACAATTTAAAGTATATGTAAGCTCAATTACTAACCTGTGAGCCCCCCAATGTGATAGCAATGAAGTTAAGTAAAACAAGTTTTAAAAAATAAAGTTAAATAAAATAAATGTGAAAATACAAAAAAATTCTAAAGTCCCCCGCCACCGTGACGGTGCACATACTACTATACATATCCTTCAGATGCGCCTAAATATGAAAATAACGATTGTGCTACACATGTTGTGTATAGCCACATGTGCCAGAGTGAGATAAATAATTGTAGGGACAATATTTACAATTAACTCTAAACAGATTACCTGTACAGGCTTTAAAAGTGTTGCCTATGAACAATTTGGGGTACAATATTTTGTTGCCGTTTCACAGGTGTACACAATTTTTAAGTTTGGCATGTTGGGTATATACCATATCTACTTCATCTTTTATATAGTGCAAAGATACTGGTATTATATTGTGTTTTTTGCACTAAAAGAAACCTAAGTGCAATTTGTATTGAAATTTTGGGTTTAATAATAAGTTGTGCTGATATCATGCCACCTAAAATTTTCAACTGCCACCATTTTATTCTATAGGGTCTCTGCTTTCA
>NW_017314549.1:0-994 GCF_000935625.1 Nanorana parkeri
CCCTGAAATAAGGTTTTGCAGGTTGGGATGTCTGCTATTTGCATGGGTAGCTCCACCTGCCCCTATGTTAATCGAGCCTTGACTAGAGGGTTTAATACACCTAAGAAAAGAAACCAAATATTATAACATTTCCACCACCCGGAGCCCAATCTGATCCCCCAAAGCCCTCACTGACCACCACACTGACTGCCTGATGTCAGTCCATGAAACTCATAAAACTCCAAAATCAGACATTGGGACAATAGGTACTGGACTGCAGTTTGAATGAGCAGAAATGTATATGCAGATAAGTGGTTGTGCATCCTGAGGTAGTTCCCATGAAGACACCCTAATGCACAGTATTTCCCACTGATTTGTGTATGGAAATTTCCTTCCTCAGTTGGATAAAGATTTGGAAAGCAAAAACAGCAGAAAACCGGTGAAGATAGCGGCATACAGATCCATGTGGACAAAAATGTTAGATAATGGAAAAATCGATTCAATCTGGTGTGTAGTCACTATTGAGAAGGCAAAAAACAAGTTGAAGTGGATCTCACCAATGATGTCCATACACACACACACACTATATTGTCCATTGCCACAGCATGGACATGTTACTTAGTCACCATGTGTATGTGTCTTCTATGTTTATAAAAGGTTTTTAATTAATCTGACCAACATCTTGATGATATTACAGGAAATGTCCCATCCATCTTCAGATGATGAGATGGAAGAATGCACCATCCCCCCATGTGAAGCAATTCCTGATTTTTCCAAACTCACATTAAAATCCAAAACCTGTGAAGAAAACCGACAAGAGAAAACTGAGGATGTCCCACATGAGGAAAGCAAAACTGATACAAACAAAAAAAGTCCACATGAGAGCGTTCTGCATCAAGAATGTGACTCCTCGTCTGAGAATTCTAAAGCTGAGCCAGACTTTTGCACCTCATCACAGCTATCACCCCCACAAAATGACAAGAGCCACTGTGACAATGACAGTAAAAGTGACAAA
>NW_017314550.1:0-698 GCF_000935625.1 Nanorana parkeri
GGAGAATATAAATAATAAAAGGTCACATGATATAAAATATCCCACACGCGTGTTCCAATGAGTTTAAAGCTCAAACAAAGTCTCCCAACATATCATTGTATATCGTGAGATCTCATTTCCTGCCCTCCCCCTCCAGTGCTCTGTGGTGGAATGACTAAACAGCTCCGCCCCCATCGTAAGCATCCTCCTATAGAAACCTGCTGCCTAAGATATGAGGGGCGGATCTGATTAGAAAGGGTGTGACCACAGCGAGGGGGCGTGTCTAACCAGAAATTGAAATCTGACATGGGGGTGTGCCAAGGCACAGGAAGTGATCTGATATTTTTCAAGAGATACTGCAGATTTATTCCTCTATGAAATACAAATCCTCATATATAGTCAAACACTTTATACGGTGCGCGTGTGCGTGTGCGTGTGCGTGTCCCCGTGTGTTGGGGGTGCGGAGTGAATAGTGCGAGGACACGATGCGTTGCTTCATCTGCACAATGGAGGTCGCTCACCTCTGAGAAATGACACCAGGGACATCACTGGCAGGAGGTCGCCCCACATCTGCAATGAGAAATCACAGCCAGCTCTCATCACCATCACCATCACCATCATCACCATCACCATCATCATCACCATCATCATCATCACCATCACCATCATCACCATCATCACCATCATCATCACCATCACCATCACCATCACCATCATCA
>NW_017314551.1:0-993 GCF_000935625.1 Nanorana parkeri
CACCCAACCTGCTCACTGGAAAGAGCATTTGCAGACTGATGAGGTCACTTTGCCCTCTTCTTCTATTAGCATGTTCCTTGTCAGTCCATTGGCTTGCAGCACCCCTGATTGGCTCCCAGTTCTACCCTTCCCTGTCACAGACCAATGATGCTTTCATAAGTTCACTTTAGTCTCCGGAGCTTAACCAACATTTACTGACCTTCCACTTATTCCCAATTCACCACTGAAGTGAGTGTGTACATCACCTGTGTAAGTTTTGACATGCTCGGCTAGTCACAACTCTCCCATGAATCTCGAGTGGGCTGCTGGTCCTTATTATTGCAGAAAGAGTTGTTGATGTGATGACACTGGCACTATTCTCTATATCATTGTATCTGATGTAGGACAGTGCAGTAATGCCCCCTGGGGGTGGGTCCAGGATGCCCTGCACTCACTGTATGTCCTCACTCTTAAGGGTTGTATTAGGAGCATGTCTAATGCTCCTATGCCTGTTGCACCCTCTCAGCTCCCTCTTGTGGTTGCCTGGCTACATGCCCGTCTCAGCCTGGGGGTTGATTAGTAGTGCTTTGGCTCTGGGCTTGTAATAGTTTAGCTTAGTCCTGTCTGGACAAGCCTGTATCCTGCCATAGTATGTCTCAAATCTTGTACTTCTCTTAATCTTGTATCGTAGACTTCTATAGTAGTCCTATCTTGATCCTGCATCATAGTCTTGTCTTGTATCTTGCTCCCTGTTTCTGTCTTTATCTTTTCCCTATACCTGTCTTGAATCTTGTATCTTCTACACTGTTTCTGTATTGTATCTTTGTTTTCATTTATATCTGTATCTTGTCACCCGTCAGTACTGCTTCTTTGTACCTGGGGGGGCCGCCTGTGACATTTATAGCCAGAGTGTATAGTTTATAGTCCTGGGGGCATCCAAGTACCGGTAGGCGCACTATCCTTTAGACATCTTCGATTCGTTTCGTTCCGAATCAAAATTCGGACAAATTTTCC
>NW_017314552.1:0-993 GCF_000935625.1 Nanorana parkeri
CGGTATTTTGGTACCGAGTACGAGTACCGATAATTTTCTTTTCTGTACTCGCCGATACCAATTACCGAGTAACAGAAGTACCATTCAGGAAGCCAGGTGGTCATATGAGCACAAAGTCAGCTTGGCTGGCCAGGAAAGGGGGATAGTGAGTGTGTAGCTCCCACCTTCTGAACCATAGAAGGTCATATTCCCTCAACACTGGGAGGGTACGTCCCAACTCAACTAGAAGTGTGTGTGTTCTGGCCTGTTTAGCTTCAGAGAATAGGTGCTTTGCCCAAACCAACGTCGAAGGGAAAGGGAGCAGGTCACTGTCTTGCTCATAGAGAGGCAGTGCTTGAATAGGCAAAGAGCCTGTAGAGCCCAAGTTGGGCAACACAGTAGCCAGGAGGCTAATTTTTTTCTGTTATATGCTTAGAAACTTTGCGAGGGAAACCATTGTGTAAACAAACTTTTTACACCTAAAAATGGGGGGTGGGCTGAGCCCTTGAAAACTCAATATTTGAAGCTGAAACCTCACAATATA
The DNA here is from genome assembly GCF_000935625.1 of Nanorana parkeri. Taxonomy (NCBI): domain Eukaryota; kingdom Metazoa; phylum Chordata; class Amphibia; order Anura; family Dicroglossidae; genus Nanorana; species Nanorana parkeri. The sequence goes on from NW_017314552.1 coordinate 524, forward strand.
TATACAGTATGTATATTCCAAAATAACTACAAATATTTCCTCCCAAAAAGAATCCCTAGGTTGCAACAAGGATGTCACATGATCTAAATGACATTTGCATTCATTGCACAAGCAACAAATGCTCATGTAAGGGAATGCAATGTCATAAAAATTTTTAGCAATTGCAAAACTGTGAAAAGTCTCCTTTGTTCTAATTTGTACCCTCGTCAACCCAACTTAACCTTATGTCAATGTTACATTAACAGTAGGTACACTGAAATTATATTTTGAAACTAAAATTTAAAAAATGTCAGGCCAAACCTGAAAATAATTTTTATTCTAACATTTTTACATTTTCTTTAAAATATAGGGAGCTGGGAATATGAAGGGGACATGGAAGAGGAAAGTGTGGGGTCTGGAAGTGGAAAGCTGGGGACGTGAAGGGGAGAGGAGGGAAAGCTGGGGACATGGAAGAGGAGAGTGTGGGGTCC
>NW_017314553.1:0-993 GCF_000935625.1 Nanorana parkeri
TTCTCCCGGGACACTCACACTGAGACCAGACATAGGACTTTTCATCAATAGCGATGACAAAGCTCCAACAATCAGTGCTCGGGAATCACATTACTCATCGTACCCCGAGCTCATCCAGATTCACTTACCAGGACCAGAGCGAATCTCTCCTCCAGCTCTCCCGGCTCCGGCATCGGAACTTTCAGCGGCAGTAAAGTTGTTCCCTGGGGTCCCCCCGCACTTTCTGCGTTCCCCATTTTCGGGACCCCGGTATACCGCTCCCCAAACACCGGTTAACCCCTCCTCCTCCCGTCAGCACCCCGTTACTCCAACCAAAAATGCCAGGCTCCCATCCTTTGTACTAGCGAGTCCCGCCTCGCAGCCCACACTAAACTCAGCTCCATTCACCCCAGCCGCACGATCCAAGCCACGCCTCTCCTAACTTCGCCCATTGGTATACACGGAGATACCGTCGTCACTCATTGGACTACACTGACTGAAGAATTCCAGTCACACAGCGGCCTCTGCTGTCCAGCCGTTGAAGGATATGGCAAATGCCGAGCGTCTTTTGTGCATGGAAACGATGCAACATTTGCCGTACTTATAGCAGGAGTAGGCAACCTCGGCACTCCAGATGTGGAAAAAGTACAAATCCCATAATGCCTCTGCTCTGGGAGTCATGCCTATGGCTGGCAGAGTCTGACAATGCCTCATGGGACTTGTAGTTCAACAACAGCTGGCTTGCCAAGGTTGCCTGCCCCTGACGTAGAGTACAGATAAACCCAAACTTTAAGTTTGGATAGCGCAGGGAATGGCTAAAACATCAACCTTTTTTTTTTATTCCTATCTGTGTCTCATTCAAAAGATTTATCTTCATTTTATGTCTTGTAGAAACATAAGAAAATTAGAGGAAATTACACCAAAGTTAAAGGATAAGCACACTTTCATAAAAGTGTACTTATCCTTTTTGCCCTGGCCTAAACCCTCCCACCCTCCCCTTTTACAGATGTTTCC
>NW_017314554.1:0-993 GCF_000935625.1 Nanorana parkeri
TCGTACTCTGTCTTAAAAAAGTGGTATCGGAGCATCCCTAGCATTTATAATAAACAGGCTGTTTAAACAACCCTCTCTATTTGCTACTTGTAGTACAAGTATCTCTTATTAAGGAGTCAGATCCCCAAATTGTCTGTGATAATAATTTGTTAATAAGATCTTTAAAAGAACTAATATTTCTGTCTAAACTTCAAAAATGTTTCCCTCGTAGGGCCTTCATGAAGAGTGAAAGAAATGCTGCAGAGTTAAGTCATTTAAAATAAACGATTTACTGACTGGTCTGAGAGGGACATCCTTCAAAACTGGCCTGTTTGGCTTCTTGAGCACTTGAGTGGCCTAGTGCCTATCTCTATTTTGTTACACTGAACAATGTATACACTTCATACATCAGCAATCCTTATCATATGATGTATGTGCTCCTAGGCTTCGTCTGTCACTGACAAGTGAAACGCAGTTACAGAGAGACTTAATGATTCCCATCCTTTCCTACATAACATGAGCACTGATACAAAATGTCAGAAGCCTTGAATCTCAACACTGCTTGTAATATTGTAATTTCTTAAAGCCTATGTTACTGTGCTTAAATAAGCAGAAACCAGAAGTGCTGAATACATTGCTACAGAAATACCTTACTGTCTTTAAATTATTTGATCTTGCAGGGGTGTGGGAATGCAGGAATGTGTTAGTTTAGGTATAATTGTATATTGTTTCACTGTTTGAAATGTGTTGTTAGGCAGGAGAGACTTACACAGTGCCTACTGATATAATAAACCTGCAAGTCAGCATTTAAAAGAAAAAAAAAAAACCTTTATTTTTAATTTAAGCATTCCTGACCCATGCGATCTATACCTTTTGCACTCCTGGCCCCTGCACTATTACACTATGTTGTACATTTCCCACTCCTGACAACTGCATACTCTACACTGGGCTGCATATAACATACTCCTGATGGCTGCACTCTTTATGCTATATTATGCATTACATACTTCTGAC
>NW_017314555.1:0-993 GCF_000935625.1 Nanorana parkeri
AAGCCACACGGACCATGTGATAGTGTATTTCGTACCCGTGTATAAAATATGAATTTAATTTGCTTAAAGCTCAGTTAAACCGTCTTTATGTATTACTTGCAAGTAGGCAGCATTAAAAGAAAACTATGCTGGCAGCACATAGGAGAGTTACATCGCTTCTCTTACACACAATTCAGTGGCTTGGCTCTCCTAAGCAGTTTTACCCCAATATGTGGGAGCAAAATCACTGGGACATGTATAATGAGACATGAAATGAGAGCAGGTTTACCTGAAGGGTATCCAGCTCCTCCCTATTGTGCAACGTTCTTTCTCAAGGCAGCTGAAGACTTTGTGCACCCCATATATAAGAACTTATAGTGAAAGCCATGTATAATTGGATCCACAGGCTACAACTAAAGATTTACAGTTTTGTTAATCCCTGGAACACATTGTATGTATCGCTGCTATCATTGTACGTATATATGCAGAGGATCATACAGTTTAAGGACATGTTTAGTTTCATGGGATTGTTGAATAGATATTTATAGTTGGACATTCTATACATATCTAAACTCACTATAGTTTTCCGTGATAACATTTTTTGAGGGGTTGTTGAGGATTTTAAGGGGCTTGTTGGTGATTGTATTGTGTTTTTAAGTGTATTATAAAGTTCAACATAAAGAATGCAGTCTTTGTATATTTTTTGGCAATAGTTGATTTTTTTTGCATTTTACACATATAGATTTTGTGTTAATCTGTGGTTCCTCTTTTTTGGTTAATTTCAGTGTGTTGACCGATGTAGAGGTTAGTATCAGCCATGCCTATAGCCCTTGAGTTTCATGGAAACCATATTTATAAGTAATGTGTTAAGCTGGTAACTCAGAAGGCTAAGCTGCTTTGTTTTTTTCGTACTATTGTAAAAACAGATTTATAGGTCAGTGTATGCTGGATCAAAGTGATCTTCAACTGTCCCTTATCTCTTTCAGCAGGGGTGCAGTAATGAAGCAGGGAGCC
>NW_017314556.1:0-993 GCF_000935625.1 Nanorana parkeri
AATGCATTTTTAAGGTTTAACTCCTGAGTTTAGAGTCACTTGAAATGAGCAATCAACCCATTGATTTCTAGATGTATTACAGAAATGTTTAAAATACTTTGTTTTAGAAAGGCAGCGCTATGCTAAATATAATATAGGAAGTGTTCCCTCTAATAACAGTTCCTGTAGGAAGAAAGGTGGATGTCTAACGCTGTTCACACTTTCCCCACTTAAGGTAATACATCAAAATCAGCTATAATATTACTTTTTTTTAATGGCAATTATTTTAATATTGCCTTTCAAGAGCCTAGTGCCAATTATATCGCGGAAGAAAAATACATTGCAGTAAGGGCTATTTTTCAATCTCAAATACAAAACGCTGTAAAGAAACTTTTTCGGTTCCGTGACTTAGAAAAATTACAGCCAGGAGGGAATTCTTAATTATCGCAAGTGAATTGTAAAATCTCTTGCTTTTTGGTTTCTTTTGATTCCAATCAAAAGCTCATGGAAGCGAGAGTAATATGATGTCGTTTTATAGATTGTTTTAAAGATAGAAGAACCGTGCTGCTTTCATCCTGGAGGTAAGTTATAGAGGGGATAATAAACTTCTTTTATAATAGCTATGTTTATAAAAATATAATATAAGGTACAAAGTTAAATATATGAAACTGACAAGCCAAGAAGAGGTGCAGGCCTTATCTGTTGATGAGAATACAGCTTTAAATGCCAGGCCTTCTACTAATAGAAGGATCCTGCTCAGTTTTGTGAAAAGAAAAGTTATCCATATCAGGATACAATGACCGATACAACTATCATAAAATTGTAATTAACACCACAAGTGTCCTTGCTGCCTACAGCATCAAGTTAGTCTTCCCTGTCATAATTCTTTGTGGAGTTTCTCTTTAACATTACACTAAACTCAGACGTTAAATCTTAAAATTGCATTCAAGTACCTTAACTTCTAACCAAATTGGATCTTATTTATGTATCACTCAGCTATAGATCCTCAAATCA
>NW_017314557.1:0-993 GCF_000935625.1 Nanorana parkeri
ACCAATAACTCACCCAGATGTGAGTATAACATTAAGAACTTATTTTGAATTTCCCTCCACCTGCCTGCTGATCCACGCTAGGTTGTTGGTGCTTCTCTATCCCTCCCCTGTAGAGGCCTGTAGAGAGTTTTGCTGGGATTTTGTAGTTCTCTACAGCCATTAGCATTCTGCATTTCTGTATAAAGTATTGCTGGGAGTTGTAGTCCTCTATACAGAAATGCAGAATGGTAACACGGCTATAGGTGGGCAGGGCGGGCATTGTAAGAGCCGGGGGGGGGGGGCCCCAAAAAAAAATCTTGCACCGGGGCCCATTGTTCCATAGGTCCACCACTGGACTTTACGTTATACAATTATATAAAAGTCACAAGTTTTTCATTCTACAACTGGACATTCTTTGATGAAGATTATAATCACCTTATGACGTTTAAATGGTAAGCGTCATTAAATAAATATTTTCTAACAAGTGCCCTAAGCCATCTCAGATGTAATTCAGAGATTTTCTGTTTTTGATCTGCATCTAATAGAAACATAGGAAGCATCAGGTCCCTAACAGACTAGATAAAAAGTACTTGTCACCATAATAAAAAATAAAAAATTAAAACAAGCAAAAGTGTGTTCTATCCTCCCACATATTCCAATCCTTTTTCCCTATGTCTTACTCACCCCGTCTGTACATTGTATATGTTGTCATAGCCTTCTCTTCCCAGCACCTTTTCTAAACAAATGGGTGTTGTTTCATCCTCCCTTGCATACTGTCTAATGTGATACCCTCCATACTCTCCTGCATATATTGCCCCCCGTCATACTCTACACATTTCACTCTCGTAATACTCCCAGACATCTGTTAGGAGCATGTCAAATGCTTGTGTGCCTGACGCAACCACTCAGCTCCATCTGTTGGTTGCCTTGTTTAACTGCACCTACCCAAGTCTAGTCAGCTGCAGGCTGATATGGCTAATCAGCCTGGCTACACACCCTCATAGCCTGGGGGTT
>NW_017314558.1:0-993 GCF_000935625.1 Nanorana parkeri
AAAGTCTCTTTGAAATGTTATTCTGCTCTTTCTGACCCACGTAGGTGAATTTGAGGCAGACACAATTATTTATTTTGCCACCACCCTTGCAAGAAGAAGTAAAATATGGAGGCAGTAGATGTGATTCAGTGTTAGTTTTTTTTAAACTCTTTCCTACTGGCCCTTCAGCTGGCCCCTTTACTAAGGCCTTCTGAAGTTATCCTAACGATTTAGCAAATAATACTGTAAGGCCTGGCAAACTTCCACGGTTAGGTTCCGAGGGCCTAGATTTTGGACACTAAGCTCTGTAGTGCCCATTTTTCTCAAGGGTGGAGTCTTCTATCTTTTAGTCCCTGTGTCAGAAACAGACTTTCTGAGTTAGGATGTGTCATTGCTCTCTGTAGCCTGGTGATGGACTTCTGCATTCCAGCCTGAGTCACTACCACTTTTGCTACTAACTTTTAGGCCTCATGTCAATGTCTTGAGGACCTCTTCCTCTTCTGAGCCACCTGAAGTGGTTAAGCATACTGAAATAGCATTGTGGTCCTGTCCGAGTAGTTTTTTTTCTGAAACTTGGTAGCTGACAGGGCCTCTTCTTCTTGATTTGTTTTATTCAGCTCTGTGGAAGACTTTCCACTCATCTTACCATTCTTCCCACATCAGTGCAAAAGGAGGTGGGAAGATATCCTGTGGGTGTTGGTGTGGAAGTAGTAGAATGGTGGAGACTAAATTCGCCATTGCATGACTAAAACCACTTGGGAGGGTTGCTGGTGGATTCAGTTGAATTAGCTGGACTTTGATATCAGCTGCTAGCTGTAAATTCTCACTCTAGAAATGCTAGGTGGTACTTCCTCCATTCTAGCGGTGCATAGTTGTAGAAGGCATCAGGATCTATCCATGTGTCTAAGATGAACACCTGTTAATTGGATGCTAGACCAGCAGCTTCCTGACTAATATACCTCCCTGTCTATCTCCGGATATACAGGTGAAACTCGAATAATTAGAATATCGTGC
>NW_017314559.1:0-992 GCF_000935625.1 Nanorana parkeri
TAATGTCCCCAGACTCCCCTCCTATCCCCTTTATATTACCCTTTATCCCTGACAATGTCCCCGGACTCCCCTCCTATCCCTTTATATTACCCCTTACCCCTGATAATGTCCCCGGACTTCCCTCCTATCCCCTTTATATTACCCTTTATCCCTGATAATGTCCCCGGACTTCCCTCCTATCCCCTTTATATTACCCTTTACCCCTGATAATGTCCCCGGGAAAGAGAGAGATAAATATTCCATCTGGAATTCTGCAAGCACCTTCTCCGAGTCCATCTGAGTACCTCTGACAATGCTTACCGAGCTGAGCTGGGCAGATTCCCCCTTACTATTTCCAGTACAGAAGATGGCGCTATCATACTGGGACCAGTCCAGTAGAGGACGCTATCATACAAGGACCAGTCCAGAAGAGGACGCTATCATACTGGGACCAGTACAGAAGAGGACGCTATCATACTGGGACCAGTCCAGAAGAGGACGCTATCATACAAGGACCAGTCCAGAAGAGGACGCTATCATACTGGGACCAGTACAGAAGAGGACGCTATCATACTGGGACCAGTACAGAAGAGGGCACTATCATACTGGGATCACCTAAACAACAGCAGCCCTAACTCATCCCACCACAAAGCCCTACTGGCCAACAAGGACCACCCCAAACCATGTGGGCTGCAACAACTCATCAGCACCTTGTCCATCCAAAGCTCCCATGAATGCAGCCGGACATAATATCACATAAAGGACATAATGAATGATTCCAGAGAAATCTATATCAGAGAATGGAGACATGAAATACAAAACTCCCAGAAACTCCCCAACTACCAATCATTACAGAGGGAATACACACTGGCCCCATACCTGGAGGTACTACGAGACCCCAAGGACAGACAAATCCTGAGCCGGTACAGACTGAGCGCCCACAGCCTGGACATAGAATCAGGGCGGCATAGTCAGACCTACAAGCCCAGGGAGAGTAGACTGTGCCAGCAGTG
>NW_017314560.1:0-992 GCF_000935625.1 Nanorana parkeri
GCATGTGGCTTTCTTCCACAATGCAGAGCTCAGGCTTAGTGGCCAATCTTTAAGCCACGGTCACATGATGAAGTGGATGACATCAACCACAAACTCCAAAACCAGGTATTTTGGTGGTGGCTGTGATGGAGGAAGGAGCATCGGCGGATTGCTGGAGAGGCGAGTATTGGTGGGTCAGGGGGGCTTCACAGATGTGGTCACTTTTGCCTGAATGGCTTTAAAGCTGAACTCTGGGCAAACAGCCAAATACACAGTTGAAATACATATATGAGGACTGGTTTACCTGCCAAAGAATAGAACATTTTGTCTGTCCAGTCCTGAGATTCACACGGCACTGCCACTAGCCAAAAACAAGCATGCATATGAAGGCTTCTGACTTCTCTATGACTTTCAGATCACCATTCTTGCTGTGGGTCAGTGGCTCCGAATGTACTGAAACCAGAGAATCAGCCTGAACGATGGAAGCTGTGCCCCAAAAGGCAGGCAGAGAATAAATAAGTAGACAGTTTTGCCTCCAGTTGATGTTTTCCCTTACCAGTTACTGACTTACCATGCCTTGTTCTGCACTGGGTCTCTGTGTGGAGGTGGCCATCTAATACGAGACAGTGCTTTGCTTCCTCATGTTAAATCAGCAGCCCATGTGACTGGTGTTGGATATTCAACAAGCAAGCAGGAGAGGTGGAGGACACACAGATACACAGAATGATTGAAGCAGAAGCAGGGAGGTCTTTACACTGCAGATCCACAGGTACAGCTTCCTCTCCGGTAAAGAGAACAGCGAGTAGCACACTAATGACATTACCAAATCTCACAAGAATAGTAGGCACAGGCACAGTGCCTTAGATGATCTCACACTGCAGACATACAGCTCTAAGGTCAGAGTAGAGGACTGCCCGGCACAGGAAGTGCACTGCTATTATTCAGGAGGAATTTAAAGGAGAACTATGGAGGTGAGTGAAAATCACTCACCTCATAGTTCGAGCCGACGTGTG
>NW_017314561.1:0-991 GCF_000935625.1 Nanorana parkeri
AATATATTACATTTTTGCTTTTGGGTTTAGATATGCTTTAACGTTTAAGCTAGTTTTCTATGTATTTACAAACTGAATTTTCTAAGCCTATAAACGTCATCTTTTTCAAACATCAACAGTGTCACGCACTTTAGCAAAGTCCAAGTGTATTATATCCACAGCCACCCCTTTATCTACGTTTTTGCTTACTTCATCATAGAAGGAAAGTAGATTTGTTGACAATTTCTGTCTTTTGTGAATTCATGCTGACGATTGCTTATGTCAAAGGATAGTACTAAGTCAAGGTGGCATACATCGAAACCCTTCTGCCAGACCTGGTAGAGTAACAATTTCAAGGATAATACAATATGCTGGTGAGCTTAGCATAGATAAAGTAATATTTCTAGGGACACTATTAGTTTTTGTTTTTACTATATAACTATACATTATTGTTCAGAAATATTGCAACATATATTTTACATATACATAGATGTCAACTCTGTCAGAACTCTAATCATAACTGTTGCTTTAATTTTGAAGGCCATGCAATATGTGCACACAACCCCAGTTAGGGACTATAGAATAACCCAAACCCATATGCAGGCCCCACAGCATCATTCATTTCTAGGGCACTGGTGCTGGCAGATTTGGGTCAGCAGGCACTGCCTGTGGACTTCCTGGGGGAAACACGTAGACCACAGGAAGCCCCTGCTGACTTCAATCCACAGTGGGCCCCATGCTGCTTGGGACCTGTGTGCTCCACATACACTGCACACATTGATGATATGCCACTGACTCTACAAAAAATCACATAATACTTGTCAAACTTCTTTGTTCTTTTTTCTTTAAATATAACTAAAGGCAAATCTTTTTAGGATTTAAATATGGCAGTGAGGGATTTGGACAACTGTTATTATTGCCGTCTGTGTCTCCATTAGGGAGAGTTACTTTTTCTAATTGTCCAGAGCACCAATGTCACTGAGAATGAAAGTGAGGGTAAATCTAACATTTT
>NW_017314562.1:0-315 GCF_000935625.1 Nanorana parkeri
TCTTAACCCTCCGTTGGCAGTTTCACAAGAAGGGGACTCCAAAGATTGTGAAAAAGTCCGAACTTCTGCAATAGGGTAAGAAAACAGTACTTTAAAGTATAAGAACATTTAAGTCAAAATAAGTTATAAGAACAAATAAGTTTGTTGTCTTTCTAAAATTTGGAATCTGTGTTTCTAAACAACGATTACAGTCAGTTACATAGTACAAATAGGTTGTTATTTAAACATTTTCTGTTGAGAGGGAAAAGTGGTCACTATCCCTCGTCCTCCTTATCTGTGGCCATCTTGGATGGGCAGAACAAGTGACTAAAACCG
>NW_017314562.1:666-991 GCF_000935625.1 Nanorana parkeri
GGGGGTGATTTACTAACCTAAACACACGCACGCACCAGGTGCGTGTGATTTTCACACAGCAAAACGTATTTATCAACCAAAAAGTCTCTAAAAGCATATTTTCCACTAATGCCATATATTGAAAAATCATGCACATGATGCATATATAATGCTGCTTCACAGTTTAGGCAAAAATGGTTAGCTCATGCATTTACATTCCTGCATTCATCAACGCAAACAACATAGAGCTAATTTACACAACATCACCTTGCAATTCATGCTTGGCTTTGCACCAACACGCCTGCCAGGTGTGTACACACTACAAAGGTGTTTAGATTCCACCCAT
>NW_017314563.1:0-568 GCF_000935625.1 Nanorana parkeri
TAGATGGAGCCAAGGAGCATAGGAGTTTCTGCCACTAGATGTCCTAACCCCTAACCCAACATGTCCACCTCTTACATCCATTGCAGCCTGCGTGCCTTCCAAACTCTTCTACGTGATAATAAAATGTAATACTCTGACTTGTGATTGGTTCTCTCGCATGGTGCGTGCCGCCAAAGGAAAAATAAAATGATACATTTGACCTTTTTTCGGTGCTACATTGTTTTTATTGATTTCCGAGTCATCACACATGGAAGAGACGACACAATATACATATAGAAGATCACACAAAAGAATTGCACTGCTTGAAACAAACAAACAAACGTGTTCAGTAAATATTATTATTATTATATATTATATTTTCAGTAAAAATCAGAAAATGTCATTTCTATTTTGGAAAGATTCATGAAAATACTTTTTCAGGAAATTCATTTACAGGAACTTCAGATCAAAAATATACAATGAACTGCAGTAATCAGATGATACAAAGCTTTGTATGCTATAAGGTCAATATATTGCTTACAAGGGTCAGTAAATAAGAAGGATGTCTCTATGTCTGGTTATGTCTGGT
>NW_017314563.1:585-991 GCF_000935625.1 Nanorana parkeri
CCCCCAACATTCCTATTGGTCTGTATCTATGATGGGCAGCTTGAATGGAGACCCCTGCACGCAGTCATTGGGAGGGGTTCTAATTCATCCCAAAGGTGTTCAGTAGGGATGAGGTCAGGGCTCTGTGCAGGACACTCAAGTTCCTTCCCCCCAAACTGGTCACGTCATGTCTTTACGGAGCTGGCTTTGTACACGGGGGACAGTGATGGTGGAACAGAAAAGGACCTTCACCAAACTGTGACCACAAGGTTGGAAGAGCTCAGTTGTCTGCAATGGCTTTGTATGATGGAGTATTAACAGAACCTTCACTGGAGACACCTGAACTCATCAATTTGGAGGAGTTCCAATTCATCCCAAAGGTGTACAGTAGACATGTGCAGCCGGAAAAAATTCGTTTCGTTTCGGA
>NW_017314564.1:0-991 GCF_000935625.1 Nanorana parkeri
CGTAGCATAGTACCATAGCATATGTCTTGCCATGTCATGTCATTCACACAGGAAGTGAAGTAGAAAACTGACAAAGGTTCTAAGCTTTCTTTACTCTATGAATAATAAAGAAAAAATACACTGTTGGTTGGAGCTGGGCTTTAACATAACACTTCTTGACTAACACCTTCAGAAAAAGGGGGAAAAGACAGGACTTCTCTTATCTTCCTGCTTTTGAATATGTTGTTTTCTCCAGAACCAAAGGTGCCCTTACTGTACGAAGTTACATATCTACCAGGACAGGATGGGGAAAGAAGAATGGAACTGTAAGCCAGCAATAAAGAACAGGTAAGTGTTATTAATGTTTAGGGAGCAGATACGAATCAGTCTCCTTCCAAACACCGTATGTCCAGTCCCATTTTCACAGGAAATGAGTTTGGTGTCACATGTCATGTCATTATATATTATTCTCCAAAGAATTCATAAATTTCCCAGTTTTGCTGCTTTATGCCTCATGAACTTGGGAAAAGGACGTTTTATAGCTGAGGATAATTCATCAGCGGAGCTGGAGGCTGGCAGCCCGGGTCCATCTGGCAACTGTCTGTTGTATCAGATTTTACTGCAGCCTCTACATCAGCACAGCCCAGAGGTAGTCCCTACATATTCACACTTATGTTATTTATGTATAGCATTAGCATCTCATTAAACTATCACCCGTTGGAGGCACATGCAATTTATTTATCACCATTAATGCAAACAGGCCATTTAACCCCATTTTCTCATATTACCATGTCTTGTATAGAATACAGAAGTGAAACTGAGGTTTGTGTGGCTTGGGCATGAAGCTAGTAAGAACAATGTCTGTGCATCACCCTTTTTTTGGCCAGGTGACATTATCTTTTTTTCACTATGCCATGCTCTTTCTGCACATAAGGCAGGGCTGTAGCTACAATGGGGCGAGCGAGGCACTCGCGCCCCCTCGCCCCTGTTGCCATGGCGAGCACAGGACACC
>NW_017314565.1:0-991 GCF_000935625.1 Nanorana parkeri
TGGACACCTCGGTCCATATTGAACTGAAGCCGCACGCCACCACCACCTCAATACCATCCTCCTCCACACAACCCCCACTTAACCAAAAGTTCTGAAAAAGACAGAATCACCCATCCCCCACCCCCCAGGAGAGCGCTGTCACACAGGACTTGAATCCTTAATTTTTCTCTCAAGGCAGGGGACAGCTGATGCAAAACGATCCTGCTAGTGGACAATTTTTACACCTTTTACCTAAAGGTGAGGCTCAAATTTTCATAAAATAACAGCTGTCAGCGCCTTATGTCTCCACAGTTGGGCCTGTTGTCACTCCTGGACAACTGCGCTGCAGTTGGCCAAATTTTACACACATGTATCTGAGGTCTGAAGCTCTAATGCTACTTGCCAAAACTTTGCCGTCAAACTGTCTTGCCACTGGCCAGTTTCTACCAAACCATCCCCCGAGGGCTTTTTAGGGAAAGCGGGGATATGGGTATTGTGGGGTTTTGGGGAATGCATTTTTACACTTTTGTAACTTTTTAAAATGTTGCAGTGCAGTACTGTGAAAAAAGGCAGCTGACAATCTGTGCCATAAACATGTGGGGCCAGGGGCTAAGTTTTTAAAGCACAATCCATATATCATTATATTTTGTTTAAATCATAGAACATAAACCTGCAATTTTTATACCTGGGATGTCATAACTTCCAGACAATTTCCCAGGAAAATCCTGGAGCAGGGAGGAGCTGTAAAATGTTTCATGTCATGTCCTGTGGCTGTGTGCACACCTACTAGAACTTCGTGTCCCATGATTCTTTTGGACGTGTCAGGGGAGTTTTTGTCTCCTCTGTCACCACCCTCACAGCTGCAAGCTTTCTTTCAGGGACAGAGTCCCTGAAAGAGATGAGTTGAGATGAGTTCTGAGTGTAAGCAGCTTTTTTTTATGTGATTATAGAATCTACTGTAAATTTTAGATGCGTCAGATGCGGCTCTGTGATAGCCGGCTGCTCGCTCCTC
>NW_017314566.1:0-990 GCF_000935625.1 Nanorana parkeri
CTTGGAAACATCAAAACAAAATGGACTAATGGAAAGATTTAGCCAGGTATTTATTAAAGCTTTTATTTTTAGGGGTAAAAAAGTTGGAGTGCCACTTTAAAATGGTATAATATAGAATTCTCTTTAGGGGATACCCATTTTATGTTGTCTAATTGTTGTGAGTTTGATGTTTTTGCATTGTATTTCTGTAGTGCTTTTCTGAATTGTCTGTTAGGACCTATATAATCTCTTTAGATTTCATAGGTTCTCTCAGGTTCAGGGCTAACGCTTTTTTGTGTTTTAGGTGGTCGTGAAGACAAGGACAGAATATCAGTCTGACCAAAAGAACAAGAAACTCAGAGTGCCGAAAATTGCTGAGTTCACTGTCAGCTTTACAGATGGGGTGACTGAAAGGTTAAAGGTACTATTTCTGTATTTTTATGTCTTACATTACTTTCATCACAGAGAGGACCTCTTGTGAACATATCCTTCTATTATGTTTGTTAAGGGTCATTTAAAATAGTAAAACTTTACGTGTTTTTTTTTGTTTTTCACATATTTTGACGTATAAGAATATCCTCTCTTTTTAACGTTGTACTAAATAATAGTGCAGTTTAATAATGTCAGGGTTTGGATTATAGAAACCATGGCAAATATTCTAATCATAAAAATACATTGAGGCTCTGGGAAAACAGTTGCTACCTCTCAACACTTTTTCCAAAACCTGTCCTGGTCCCACAGATCTACAAAACCACATTTTCTTGCTCAACTCTGTCACTAATCAGTCAAATTTGTACATCATTATGTTACTCGGGTTTATTTACTAAAGGGAAATCGTCTGTTCACTTTGCAAGGGAATTTGCATTTATTTGTAAGTGGGCAAGTTGCAAAATCTGCAGGGGATCAAATACTGATTTTCCTCACTGTAAAAGCAAATGATTTGTGCTCCTAAACTATCTAGCTATACCCCTAATAGCAGCTGTGCTCAAAAACACCTAAAGATTATTTATA
>NW_017314567.1:0-990 GCF_000935625.1 Nanorana parkeri
CCTCTTCCCAGGGTAGCGGTGACGGCGGTTGCCGTTACAGTAATGCAGGTGACTGGATGCAGGAGAAAGCAGATGAAGATGACCACCAGGAGGGATTGCAAGCAGCAGGAAGGACAGTAGAAATGCTGAAGACAAGCAAAGTCAGAGACAAGACAAGTCAGTATTCTTGTGCACAGTGTAGCACAGAATCAGAAGATAGAAGGGTCAAGACAAACTGCGTCAAAAGCCTTGTGAGCAGGGTGGTGCTAAATCAGCAGACAGGAGCAAGGTCAGAAACAAACCAGGTGTCATAAAGGTGGGCCAAGGTCAAGGAAGTCATGAGTCAGGCCGGGTCAGACATATGAATCAGAAACAGGAATTGAATACACGAACACAGGGACGCTAACTGAAGGCCTCTCAGCATTGCACACATGCAGATTGCAACCTTACATAGGCAATTTGGTACCATAGTTGAGAATGGATGTGAACATGCCCACTTGTGCTGTGTACATATGGGCACGTCTCGATCCACCTGCAGGCACAGGGTTGAGCACGATGTTGGCTCCGTAGTGCTTCACTCATACATGCATTTGCACAATATCTTGTGCAAAATCTGTACTATGCACCCTGGCTGGACAAAGGGCTTTGTTAACATTGCAATTCTTGTTGTTTCCTGGTGTTGTAGAAATTATAGGAGACATTTCTCCTAGAAAATGTCAACCTAGTGTATTTTGTTTGTATATTTATTGATTTTTAAGGCTTTTGAAACATATTTACAACCCATGTTAGAAGTACAGAGCCTTGTATTATTTCTATATTTAGGGCCAAAACAGTGATTTATAACCTACAAAACATTGACAATATTGATTAAAATCTGTTCGATGAAATCATATGAATATGTTTGTTTTTTTCTTTTCATTTACTTACAACTGTAATTAGTATATTACTTTTTTAGATTTTTTTTTTTTTAATTTTCAAAGATTTTTAATTTTCACAGAACAATATTTGAAC
>NW_017314568.1:0-990 GCF_000935625.1 Nanorana parkeri
GGTCTGGCTGACCCTGGGTTTTGTTTTGGTAGTGTCCCAGAGTGTACTGATCCACAAGTCGATTTATTTTGATGTATTTGTCTACTTGTATCTGTATCTTTAGTTTTTGAGTTATCATTATTGTATTGTCTTGTACTGACTGCTGAGATGCGGAGTTTAGAATGTTGATCTGTAATTGTCATTGTCTTACTGTGATTGTTTTATGTATGAAAATTCAATAAAAACTTTACCTGTTAAAAAAAAAAGTGATACCCAATGAACAATGGAGAGAGACACAATTTAAAATCATACATAGAGCCTATTTTGCTTTCCAAATTAAACGCAAACAATCTCATGACGTACACTACTTGGACCATTGCCCCAAATGTAAATTGCAAAAGGCCTCAGTGTTCCATTGTTTATGGGAATGTCCTCTGATTAGATCCTTCTGGGAATCAGTCGTGCAATTCATTGCCTCAGTAGTGGGTCAGAGACTGCCGTTGGAGGCCCTCTTGTTTTTGTTCAATTACTGGGATCCCTCCTTACAGATACCGGACACTTTTACTAGGTCAGCTAGACAATGGGCGAGCATCTCTATATTGGTGGCTAAACGTTCCATCCTCAGGGAATGGCTGTCAACTCAGCCTCCCATGATTAAGAGACTCAAAGATGACCTTACGGCTCTATTCTATTTAGAAAGACTGGATGCGGTCACAAATGTACAGAATGAGAAGGGGGTAACTAAGTTTTACAATAGATGGAAATCCTATATGACTTTTGTTTTCTCCCCCTCTGAAAGGGAACAATTGATCTCTCCATTTAAATTTTCAACATGTTATCTTTTGGACCAAATTACAGAGGCGGCGAAAGCAAACACACAAAACCACCGGAAACATGACGACTGATGAGAGATTAGTCTCTCAATGAGCTTGACTTGCTGGCGGCCCATGTCACAAAAGACTAGTATACCCTTATTACCAGGGCTTGAAAAATTTGGCGGTGTCTCACCAG
>NW_017314569.1:0-989 GCF_000935625.1 Nanorana parkeri
ATTGCATCTAATTAGGAATTGCTTTCCTTGCAAGTGATATTTTAAACCAAAACATTAAAGAGCAATAACTATTAAATTTAACTAAACATTATTATTTCAAGTAGATGACAGAGGGGGATAAAACAATCATATATAATCATAATAATCAATACCAGAGGACTTACTTTGGGTCTCAGTCCAGACCTGACTTGGAAGAAGAGCAGTAACTGGTTATTCATTGTGTCTTGTTTTTATACATTTCTCTTAGCATAAAAAATACAGTAGTTACGTATATGAAAGCATCTCGTATTCCATAAAATCCCAGGAGCTCTAATTAGTTCACAAAAGTCGAGAAAAAACAAAAACAAGAAAAAAGATTTTTGTTTTCAAATTAACTCTTAAACCACAAGGAAACGATTATGACATCCAGTATTGTAATGTCTAACAACATTTATCAATACAGTTCATTGACATGGACCATACCTGGTATGAAGATTAAAACATTCCTGGGCCAGTCTTCCTCATAGCCAACACAGGCCATGACCTAACGCTGTCATATAAATTGTATAACCAAATCTCCAGATAAGTTTCATCAACTTATTGACTTTTTCAAAGGACCTTTGACAAAGTCAATAATTCGATGAAACGCGGCAGTATGAGTAAACCAGTTGATCTATTTGATCAAGTTGTTGTTATAGTGCTGTGTGCACTTTCTACACGTGAGTGGAATAGCTTTTATATTGTCTTTTATGTTGTTTTAATAAATGGATTTACGCTACATAAAATATATTTTGCATCATTTATAGAGAATTGCTAGACGAGATCTTATCCACCTGGTGAAAAGAGAAGTGGTAAAATGTTATTACCTGTTATAATGCAAAGGAGGAATTGTGGAGAACCAAAAACAAGAAAGAAGTTTTTTCTGTGATGGAAAGGTAATAAAAGAGGTTCACCAAAATGAAATTTTCAAAACCGAAACAAAACCAAAATTTAAAAAAATGTCAGGCCGA
>NW_017314570.1:0-989 GCF_000935625.1 Nanorana parkeri
AGGAAGACGAGCGAGTCGCATGGGAGGAAGACGAGCGAGTCCCATGGGAGGAAGACGAGCGAGTCACGTGCTCCCCTGTACCTGGGAAGTACAGGTTACTTCCTTTGGGATTAGGTGAGCCTGAAGATCTGGTGAGGCACAAAGAATGACAAAATCTCTTTCAATAAGGTTTCTTGAATTCATGGGGCTTTCAGTGAATTTTGTGATGCCTGATGTAACCAAGTGAATTTCCTAATGACAGGTACTCTTTAAATCCAATGGATCTTCTCCCTTCTCCAACTTACCCATCAAGAACAAGGGTAGGATACTTTAGATTTTGTTTGCGGATGACAGGTGCCCTTTAGATCCTACGGATCTTCCCCAACTTCTCCATCAAGAACAAGGGTAGGATAGTTTAGATTGAATTTCTTGATGACAGGTGCTCTTTAAATCCCATGAAACCCCCCCTTCCCGCACGTCTCCTCCAGGAACAAGAGTAACAATAACACGCCTGTCATGCTCCGGGTGTCTCATTCCGATGGCTGCGTGTTTACATGGCATGACATCGACATCAGTCCCTCAGATAAACGGCATTATTTTCACCGTTGGCTGCGCGATCAGCGTTACGTGCGGGCGCGTCGCTCTCGCAATCAAAGCACGCTCCTATACATTAAACGCGGGGCGCCCAGTCCTCCTCCGCCGCTGAAGAGTAAAATTAGATTAACGGCGGCGCACGGCGAATCTCCAATCACCCAGGTAGAGAATGTGCAGGTAATCAGCCGTGTGTAATCTCTGGCTGGATCCTGACCTGATTATTACAGCGGTGAAAGTCTATCTTCCCCAGCTTAAAGGACGACTCCGTTCCGTAGAAGAGAGATACAAAAAAGATACATTTCATTGTTCAGAAGTTACTTTGTTATAATATGTTATTAAAGTATATCTAAAGCAATGAAATGTCATGTAAGCACAAGGGATGTGCGGTCAGGGGAGGCAGGTGGGGCAGAGCCTCA
>NW_017314571.1:0-988 GCF_000935625.1 Nanorana parkeri
CACCTCCAGGACTTCTCTAGAGTGTCTCCCATCCTCTGGAAGTATTTACCCCAACATGTCCATCTATCTCCCACCCTGACTGTCTTTAGGCGTTCCCTGAAGACTCTTCTCTTCAGGGAAGCCTATCCCACCTCAACCTAACCACTGAACCATCACATTCTCAAACAATTCATCCCCACACAGCTACCTCCTCATGTATCATTTACCCCTCCTCTTTCAGATTGTAAGCCCTCAGGGGCAGGGCCCTCCTTACCATCCTGTCTTGAATTGTATTTTAATTGTAATGTCTTCCTTACATTGTAAAGCGCTGCGCAAACTGTTGGCGCTATATAAATACTATGTAATAATGCAAGTGTTGGCGGAATGGATACAAACTGGGTGAATTTTTTAGGTAGGCCATATTATGTAATTTGTTTACACTCTAAATTGTGCAAAGTCCACCAATCTAAATTAAACATGTATGGCCAACGTAAGGGTTTTTGTTTAAGGGCTTTTTTTTTTCATATCATTACTGCTTTGCTCCCCACTGTAGACATTGGGAAAGGAAAAGCAACTTGAACCAGGTTGAAGCAGTTTAGGAAGACAGAAGGAGTTGAACAGCAGGTCAAATGCACTTGTAAATGAACTCTAACAGGGTTATTCACAAAAGGGTGAAGAGTTTGGAGAAGGCAGGAGAAGTGAACAAGTCAGGACAACATAGCTGAACTGGAAAGAGAATGTTTTTAAATCAGCTATTTTGGCCTAGATTGTTCACTTATCTTGCCTTCTCCAAACTCTTCACCCTTTTGTGAATAACCCTGTAAATTATCTCAGAGGCATCTTAAACTGTGTGGGAAAGACCCACTTCTTTCAGCAAAATATATCTTGTATCAAAATGATGTGCCTGCTGCCAACAATCATGTTATGCAAGTCCATACCCTGGTCCCAGGTGCAGGTGCAGGTGCAGGATGTGAATACATAGTCTGTGAACTGTCAGAGCACTTCTCCT
>NW_017314572.1:0-988 GCF_000935625.1 Nanorana parkeri
ACTGCCATGCTAGAGACCCATACACTGCCATGCTAGAGATCTATACACTACCATGCTAGATATCCATACACTGCCATCCTGGAGATCCATACACTGCCATCCTGGAGATTCATACGCTGCCATGCTAGAGATGCATACGCTGCCATGCTGGAGTCCATACATTGTCATGCTAGAACTCCATACACTGCCATGCTGGAGATCCAGACACTGCTATGCTAGAGAGCCATGCACAGCCATGCTAGAGATCATTCACTGCCATGCTAGAGATCCATACACTGCCATGCAAGAGATCCATATACTGCCATGCTAGATATCTACACACTGCCATGCTGGAGATCCATACATTGCCATGCTGGAGATCCATACACTGCCATGCTAGGGATCCATCACTATAAGATATAGTGATGGAAATCTTATGGAAATCTGAAGATGGTAGCTTAACAGAGTTGGGCTACTATACGGAAGGGCTGATTGTAGTTGAATATTAGCAGAGCTACACGTAACAGGGCTGGTGGTAGCTGAAAAGGGGTGAAGCAGCACATGAAGGGGACTGGTGGTAATTATAAAGGGTTTGCACATTATATGAGATTGGTGGTAATTTTAAGGGGTCTGCTTATAATGGGGGGCTGGCGGTAGGTAATTATAAGGAGGGGGGTATAAAGGGAGCTGATGGTAAATGAATATTAGCGGGGTTACACATGACAGAGCTAGAGATAGTTGAATATGAGTGAGACTGCACATGAGGGAGAATGGTGCTAATTATAAGTGGTCTGTACATGAGAGGAACTGGTGGTTAATAATAATAATTATGAATGGCTACACATGAGGGGGACTGGTGGTAGACAGTTATAAAGAGGCTGCACTTGAGGGGGGCTGGTGGTAGATAACAATGACAGGGCTGCATATGAGGGTGGCTGGTGGTAGACAATTATAAGGAGGCTGCAGATGAGGGGGGCTGGTGGTAGATAATTATTAGGTGGCTGCACAT
>NW_017314573.1:0-988 GCF_000935625.1 Nanorana parkeri
TTAGCTTAGCGAAAGACGACATCTATTTGTAATTCAGAGCTAAACCACCAATTCAGGTCCTACAGACAATAGATAATGATGTTTCATATTTGTTTTCATGGTTAATACAATGCATGGATCATGAAATGCTTAGATTACCTAATGTAGGAATCCCTTGTCTGTTTCAAAACTTAATTTTCTATATCATCTACTAATCCTTGGTATCGCATAAAGACATATGCAAGTCAAGATTGGAAAAATCCAAAAAGAACATTTAAAATTAGTATGTAGTGATAAATGGTTGACTGCCTGCTTTGTATGAGCATAAATGGATGATTATGTGAAAATGTGTTGAGGCAGATGTAGATAACATAATTGCTATTAGGGTGTATCTGGAGAAAGTCAACTCATAAATGAGGACATCATTTTCAAGGACTTCCGCAGAAGGAGAGATGCCTTATTTGGTATGCCTAGGAGAAACACAGTAGAGCCTTCTAACAGCTCACGTTCTCTGGTCACGTGACACCAATAAGCTGTCTGTGTATATCTGCTAAAAGATCTGGCAGTGAATACCACAATTGCATGTGCATTAACAGCTCTTCTTTCAAAATCCATCTGACTATCCCATTCCATCACATAGGGGAGTGAGATTGTTACACTATTTGTGAATACATTGTTTTAATTTTTTTTTTTCAATATGTCTTCTTTTTACTCCTTTTGTGACATAGAAAAACATCTAAACAGGGCACTTCTACAATCAATACAGCCCACCATTGGCATGGGATCATGGTCAGAAGCCCAAACATCCTGAAGACCTCTACTACTAAATGTGATTCATAAAGTGGATTTTTCACATTATTTAAAACTGCAGAGTCTTTAAAAAAAAAACTATCAGAGAGATAAGTTTATCAGCAGGAAACAAAACTTGCTTAAGTAAAGTAAGGTTTTTAAAAAGACTGATACCATTTAATAACATTGTTTTCATTTAAAGTGACATTAAAGTCTTCTT
>NW_017314574.1:0-988 GCF_000935625.1 Nanorana parkeri
TGCCTTCTCCAAACTCTTCACCCTTTTGTGAATAGCCATGTCCCGTCTGAACCAGAGCTCATCCCTAATAGAGAGAAAAGCTGTTCCTGATACAGCCACAAACCATGTGCACAACATTATGTACTATTTTATAACTTTTTTCCCCCATGTATAGCCAGACCTTGAAAACCTTCACCTTCACCTTCACCTTCACATTCTTTTGTTTTTGTTACAATTCAATTGTCATTTTATTTTAACTCAATGCTGAAGAAAAAGAGAACTGAAACAACATTCTCAAAATGCAATCTTTATAATCCTTAAACCAAAACTTCCCTAATTGTGCCCACTCCCTGTATGCTGAAACATTTTAAAGCCTTCCATTGTGAAATGTTTTTGCTTCTCAAAATTCTCAAAATGCAGTTGGAATTTTATATATTTTCAGTTCAGAGAAATGGAGAAATGAAGCAGGATTGTAAAAGGTGACCATGATGATGTTTACAAGTAAACAGGTTGTCACTTTCGTTACCATAACCTCCCTTGCTGCCAGTGATCTCCATACATAGAAAGTCAAAGGACATCACCTGTAAGTCAAAGAGTCAGCAGTGACTCAGAGACACTGAATGCTATAGAATGAGTCAGGCCCCCAATGACAGCTGACCTGAGTAGAAGTAATTCTAGCCCAGACTAGACTGGGAGCATACTGTCATTGATCCATACACTGTGCACTGATCCATCACACGTACACCATTGTTTGATGGTGGAAGAGCTGGGACATCTGGAAACAGTGAAACATATATGTCGTCTGATTGTAGAGAGTAAGGTTGGATAAGAAAATGCACAATATATAAAGAGATGATACTGATAGCAGACAGTCACAGTTATCTGTCACATGTAAGATCTCATTTCAATCTACCAGCAAATATGTACTGCAAGGGCCTTCCTGACTGGATAGTTTAGCTAGCTGCTCAGATTACATCGTTTTGGTAGATCTAAAGTTGATTGTACAGAG
>NW_017314575.1:0-987 GCF_000935625.1 Nanorana parkeri
AGTCCAAACCGAGCAATACTAAAGTAATAAAAAAAAAGTATTCTGTGTTTTTTCACTTTAGACATCTTATGGCAGAACGTAAAGAGTTCTTGCTCAGAAACAGATCAGTCAGTCAAATTGTCACTAGATATAAACAGTTTCTGTTCTATAGTTAATCTCCATTAGCTGGTGAAGTCTGGAACAGTTTTTGAATCAGATTTAGTGCCCTGCTGACTACTTGTGTTTGCAATGTTCTACTGTCTTTTGTGTGGTCTCTGTATTTCACTGACCTCACTTTGCCACCACTAACTGCTGCACCACCCAATGTCTTCCTATTACTGTGTCTTCACATAGATGCTGCATCACCTACACTGTGCCATCCATTGGATGCAGCTTCTCCAGCACCTCTTCCCCTAGTTAAACCTGTTTGCACTGGTGGAGACTGTGTGCACCACATAAACCAGTTCCCCTAACTCTTTACTGTTGCCTGGTGCAACACCATTCAAGACCTTATATTTGTGCTCAAACCACTCCTCTTGCTGCCACTGCCCTAATCCTTTGCCTCAAAAGATTGGTTAATCATCTTCCATAAACCACTTATGTTTTAGAGTTACGCCAGTTGGGTGCATAACTAAATAGTGAGGTTTTTTATGTTTGTGGCAGTAAGTGGTATTAAATGCTGTTTAATAAGAGTATTCCTAATGCAAGATTGCAGAAGTATTAGTATAAACTTGATTAATATAAACCAGTTTGTTCAACATACTGTATGTGAGCTGTGTTAATTCAATTAGAATGCTTTTTCTATGCACATGGTCAAACTACAAGTTAATAAACAATTTGAAAGACAGATTGGGCTCAAGTGCAATATTTATTTGCCTTTTGGTGCCATATATATTATCCAGAAACTGTTGAACAGATGACTTGTTTATTAACACATTTGAAAATATATTGAAACCTTATGAAAGCAACTCCCCACATGCATTATACATTTTTCAGTTTTTCTAAGAG
>NW_017314576.1:0-987 GCF_000935625.1 Nanorana parkeri
GGTTTCCTCTTCTCCTGGAACTCGTGTGCCAGGCAGATCCTCCAGCCGTGATTGGGCACCGCGTACCCCGGCACCGCCCCCCGGTACCGCTCCATTAGTGTCCCGCTGGTGTCCATTGTCGGAGTTCAGAGAGATGCGTGTCACTCAGACTGTGTGCATGGAGTGTGTCACTCAGACTGTGCCGGGGAGATGTCTCCGTCCAACGTCACACCCCGGAGAGCAAAGTCCTTCCTCTGCCAATTCCTGAAACACAAATCATCGTCACTCACTGTGTGCATGGAGTGTGTCACCCGACCTACACCATCGCTGTGTGTGTGCATGGAGTGTGTCACCCGACCTACACCATCGCTGTGTGTGTGCATGGAGTGTGTCACCCGACCTAGACCCGTCACTGTGTGTGTGCATGGAGTGTGTCACCTGTACCATCACTGTGTGTGTGCATGGAGTGTGTCACCTGCACCATCGCTGTGTGTGTGCATGGAGTGTGTCACCCGACCTAGACACGTCACTGTGTGTGTGCATGGAGTGTGTCACCTGCACCATCGCTGTGTGTGTGCATGGAGTGTGTATATACAATGAGAATAGGGAGAAGATCGGAGAGCGTCCCTCATGGTCCCTGGAACTCCATGTGGACGGGGCAGTCAGAACACGCCAGGTGACCCTGGGCTCCGATATCGCGTGTTGGCGGTATCTGGCACATACCACACACGACACAACCCGTCTGACTGGTTCTGTGCGACGTAAATTCACCTCCAAGTCATCACTACTCCGTACTCTGATAATAACCTTCCCATGGGGAGATAATGATACCCTGGATCTACCTGTGCTAAGCCCCGCCCACTATGACCAAGCCACACCCACTCCCAGAAATGGGTCATGTCTGGTACAGACGGCTTCACCACAACCTCAGGTGAGAGCCAAGATATGAACCTTACCTGTCCACCATCATCCCCCCTCTATGACCAGTCTCTCTCTCCCCATCCCCCT
>NW_017314577.1:0-987 GCF_000935625.1 Nanorana parkeri
TGGTTAGGGTTAGGATGGGTTAGTATAGGTTAGGATTGGGTCAGGATAGGTTAGGGTTAGGATAGGTTAGGATTAGGATGGGTCAGGATAGGTTAGGATGGGTCAGGATAGGGTTAGGATGGGTCAGGATGGGATGGGTCAGGATAGGTTAGGATGGGTCAGGATAGGGTTAGGATGGGTCAGGATGGGATGGGTCAGGATAGGTTAGGATGGGTCAGGATAGGGTTAGGATGGGTCAGGATGGGATGGGTCAGGATAGGTTAGGATGGGTCAGGATAGGGTTAGGATGGGTCAGGATGGGATGGGTCAGGATAGGTTAGGATGGGTCAGGATAGGGTTAGGATGGGTCAGGATGGGATGGGTCAGGATAGGTTAGGATGGGTCAGGGTTGGTTAGGGTTAGGATGAGTTAGTATAGGTTAGGATGGGTTAGGATGGGTCAGGATAGGTTAGTGTTAGGAAGGGTCAGGTTAGGGTTGGGATGGGTCAGGATAGGTTAGGATGGGTCAGGATAGGGTTAGGATGGGTCAGGATGGGATGGGTCAGGATAGGTTAGGAAGGGTCAGTATAGGGTTAGGATGGGTCAGGATAGGTTAGGGTTAGGATGGGTCAGGATAGGTTAGGGTTAGGATGGGTCAGGTTAGGGTTGGGATGGGTCGGGATAGGTTAGGATGTGTCAGGTTAGGATGGGTCAGCATAGGTTAGGATTAGGATGGGTCAGGATAGGTTAGGGTTAGGATGGGTCAGGATAGGTTAGGGTTAGGATGGGTCAGGATAGGTTAGGGTTAGGATGGGTCAGGATAGGTTAGGACAGGATAGGTTAGGAAGGGTCAGTATAGGGTTAGGATGGGTCAGGATAGGTTAGGGTTAGGATGGGTCAGGATAGGTTAGGGTTAGAATGGGTCAGGTTAGGGTTGGGATGGGTCAGGAGAGGTTAGGATGTGTCAGGTTAGGATGGGTCAGCATAGGTTAGGATTAGGATGGGTCA
>NW_017314578.1:0-987 GCF_000935625.1 Nanorana parkeri
TACTGTGTTTTTAAAACAATCCCACATCTGGTCTGTGTTTCCCGATGTGTTGGCCTGTGAGATGATTCCCGATAATCTTGACGAAGGCCTCAGATTCAAAAAACTCTGTGAAAGAGAAGCTTTTTGGATTTATTCTCCCAATAGCCTCCATCCCTCAGGTCTTAATGAGGGTCTTGAATTGGCCTCTTCACTTTGACCCTATTATGTACCAGAATTGGCCTCTCCATTCTGACCCCATCATCCTTCCCAGCTCCAATCCTTCCCCTTCACCATTTACAGTCCAAGGATCGATATATTTCCATCCTCCATTCCCTTCCGTTCACCTCCTTCCGCATGCCCTTTTTAGCCCATGCTTTATCCACATACATAATATAGATTTATGCTCTCTCATACACACATATTTATTATATATTCTATGTATTTATGCATTCACATTTTATATATATATATATATTAAAGTGGTTGCCTTGTTTTCTCATGATGTGATATATATATTCTCATGGTTTTATGCGATGGAGTTTACTCCACTTTTATCTATAATTGTTCATTTTTATTCATTATGACTCTATGTAAAGGAGTCTTCTTAGCTAATTATTGTCTAATTTATTCTACAGTTCATAGTTTGCGAAATATGCTATGCACTTATTGTAATGTGGTATGTGCTGTGGAGTGATCCCTGTCTCCTGTTCCTCCGTTTTCCCTGTGTATCCACACAGGGCTGACAGCAGCTTTCAGAGTCTCATCAATTACATAACCTGTGTGTACAGCCTTCGGTTTCACACAGCTCTGATTGGCCGCGAGTCAGGTGTCAGCCTTAAGCCTTGTCCAGTCTGTCCATCACCAGGACACCGCCCACCACACGCTGACGTCCTATCAGCTTCCATTCCTGGGCCAATCACGTCCCAGCTGCCCTTTCTTTAGCCATAGCAGGGAGGAGACTGGTATCACGTCCTGATGAAGGGGGCGTGCCCCGGAAACACGTCGACA
>NW_017314579.1:0-986 GCF_000935625.1 Nanorana parkeri
CACATTATTCCTGTGCAAACAATATTTAAGTTTCCACTTTCATATACAGGACTTGTAATTACTGTCTATAAGTTATGCTTTCTGAGAAACAAACAAAAACTTGTACCACACAATATATAATAAATGCATGTATTTCCTATGTGAATAAACAATGTGCACAAGGTACAGCAATGTGGTGGTCTAAAGATTACAGTTTCTGTCTTAGTAATACCTTTGTATGTGTTATTCTTAGGCCACCTCTTACCATTAAGATGACAATGATATTATAGGAAATTGACTATAGCTGTAATTTCAAAACTTATGCCACATTTAAGAATCGCCTCTCTTCAGGGCCCATATGTTCCCCCCATTAACACATTTACAGCCTTATTTAATAAAGGTGTAACGGGCAAAAGTCATTCCAATATCCCATAGTGAGCAACAAGAATTCATTTTGTATTGGTATAACTTTAGCAAATTGGTTTGTGTATGCTCCGGTAGTGCAAACAAAAAGTTGGACTGCAGCATCAGGGAAAGAAAAGTTTAATAAAATATTAATTCCTTTGGCCACATTCCCCCAAAATGAATCTTGAAGGTGGGCACCTAAGCTAATGTGATTGGAAAGTGCCAGGGATCTATGTTTTTTTAAATTTATCCTCACAATATAGAATTTTTCTGCAAAATCTGTTGCACTATGGGCTATGTTGTAGGGCCACATTACACACATTAAGTACTGTGTATTATAGTACTTACTTTTAAACACACTTTTAAAAGTTGAGAAAATAGATAATTCTGCACTATACATGCATTTTAAATCTCTATAGGAAATAAATGTAAGAACTTGTAGAATGCGTGGGAATGCATGCAATATATTTTATATGCATTTTGCATGTATATGTGCAATTCTTCACTAGGAAAGGACTTCGACTCTGCCGATCCAACATCTTTATCGGCTTAGCCAAAGCTCCAGCAGCTCACTCGCTGCCGTTCGCCCTTATTCACATAGG
>NW_017314580.1:0-986 GCF_000935625.1 Nanorana parkeri
TGTCACAGGCATCCCAGAGCCTGGAAACCACAGTCCACTGTCTGCTCCTTCGGTCAGGGAGCACCAGCATTAGATGCCTTGGAGATGAAGATGCAATCTGGAAATTCAGTCTGTGCAATGACATCAGTCATGTGGCTCCTTCGATGTCTGCCGTGCTAGAGTATGGAACAGCTTGTCCCAGTGAGTGAAGTAAGGTGCATAGTTCCATACAAACTTTTGGTGATGGAGGTCATGATGCCCTGGCCCCCCGCATAAGCCAAATGGCACAAGTCGGTGTGTGGACCAGGCAAAGTCATAGCCACAGTGATCTTCTACAGACAGGTAGATATGGATGATGAAGACAGCCATCTCAGTCAAAGGATGACACCCCAGCATCACTGGGCTGATATTAGCAAAGAACCCCAATGACAGCATCTCCCATGCGCCTGAGTACTGTGTTGCCAGGGCAAAGGTGGCAGTGTACTTGTGATGCGTCTTGTGGAAGGTCTTGTACAGCCAGGGGATCTTGTGATGAAGCAAGTGCCAGGCAAAATACTGGAAGTCAAAGAGGAGCAAGCAGGCAACGATGTCTAATACAACACGATGCAGCTGGGGTGCCAGGGATGGCAGGTGCACCGGTCTCCAGTACCAATAGGCAACACTCAGCGGGAATACAAAGACCAGATGACTGTAGACAGTGTGTGCCAAGCAGTGCAGCACCATGGCCAATGAGGGTCTGGATTTAGGCTGCACTTGGTAGTTCTTCAAGGCTGGTATTCTTAGACAGAGAATGTCCAGTGCCAGGTAAGGGAGACAGAAAGCTATGTAGACAGTGAATGCGAAAAGCACAGGATAGAAGGGGGATCTGATGATGTGCTCTTTAGATAGCACATAGTCCCAGACAGGTTGCAGAAAGAGTCCTGACTGTGCTGTTTCCCACATGTAGAGGGATGGAGTCATCAGTACACTGCTATTGTTCATTATGAATGAGCTGAGCACACACAGCC
>NW_017314581.1:0-586 GCF_000935625.1 Nanorana parkeri
GGTAACATACAGGGGTACAGGTAATATACAGGGGTACGGGTAACATACAGGGGTACAGGTAATATACAGGGGTACAGGTAATATACAGGGGTACAGGTAATATACAGGGGTACAGGTAATATACGGGGGTACAGGTACTCCTAGAATGAGATCCTAATAGGTTGGACTTGACGGACTGACGTCTTTATTCACCCTCAGATACTACCGTGGCAGTGAGTGGCAAAGTTAAGAATCGGGTGATCAGGGCAGTCAGGGGGCCGTACCTTACCAAGAGCAATTTGGTAACCAATCGCTGGCGAGAATGAGCGAAGCTTTCACTTTCGATTCCTCACAGGCGGAGCGCATTTGGTATCACTCCGCCTCCGCTATAGAGGAAGCATCGGCTTATGCGGCTCTGCTCCCTCCGCTGCCGCCCCACTTCCTCTAGCGCCGGCTTCGCTGATTCTCTCCCGCTGCTCTTCCGGTTCCCCCTTATGCCACCACCGGCCCTGGGAATGGTCACAACTCGGTCTTATTTTCGGGGAAACAGGGTATGTAAATATGTAAGGATAGCGGTACTTTAGATACATTGTAGAGGATAGCGGTA
>NW_017314582.1:0-986 GCF_000935625.1 Nanorana parkeri
ATATTCGGGACGGCTTATACTCGAGTATATACGGTAAATCTCAAATTAAAGGATAATTTCCTAAAATTGCAACTCTTTCATTACTCATGGCTTTTTCTGCACAGAATATAGGCAAACAACATTCTTTCAGATTCTGCCTTAAAAAAGAATTCCACAGGTTCTCGCAGACAAAGTGTTGCCTGTCACTGCCTGTCCCAGTACCAGCGTGATCAATGCCGGAGTCTGGGCCATGTGGAGCCTGTTACTGCCAGCATGGAAGGCATACTGTACAAGTGGACTAATTATCTGAGTGAGAATTTTTGTACAAGTCATTCTGAGTTGAGAAAGCAGGTTGGATGACCAGCGAAACGTCAAGAAAAATACAGCAAGTAGTCGTCCAGTTGCCTTGATTTATTTTTTTGCAAATATTCCATGCAAATAGTTAGGGACTACATGGCAACCAGCAACTGTTGACACAATAAACATTATGGACAGGAGTATGTAATGTTCAGCACAGATTACAGAGTGAAGAGGTCATGAAGATAAATGACAGCGTATACTACTGTGCAGGCATGGCTAGAAGAGAAAAGGCTTGTGGCATGAGATGCCAACAAACACAGGAGGTCATGATGCTAGATCTCAGTAAGTATACATCTGTGGAGGAGGAGGATGGGATATTATAGGTCAGGGAGATGGGGGGATGTTAAGGATAAGTGCACTCATCTTTTCAGCTGAGCCAGCTGACTACCATCATGCAGGGACACACAAAGTGATCAAGTAAACCTGGAAAGTTATCTATAGATTCTTGGGGGGTTGGATAAAGTCTTGATGTAAAATAAATAAGCATAAGCTGTCATTAAAGCCTGGAAGGTTTCTGCAAGTCATGTCCGCATACTATTGTAGAATCTGACAACCCTGCTGACACCTTGGACACAAAAGGAACTTTGCTGTTCTGTTACCTAACCTAAGTAGATAATAATAATAGTGGGCTCACTCCAGTCAATTTA
>NW_017314583.1:0-986 GCF_000935625.1 Nanorana parkeri
GAACTATGGGGAAAAACACTTACCCCATAGTTCTCTTAAGGCAATTCTTCCTGCTGCCTGCCCCATACTAATGCCATTTTCTCAGATTACACTTCTCAGGCTAGGCACAGTTCCAGGAACAGAGCTCAAGAACTGCTTTTAATGATAAAAGGTACAGCTTTTTTTTTTATTTTTTTTATAAATGTTGCTGTGTATTATGGTATTCATGTAGACGTGTAAAGTTACAGTCTGCTTTATGTTACCTGCGATCATTTAGTAGATTTACACACACAGTAATACAGAATGCTTGCTAATTAGGTTTGCTTATTGTCATTTTATATTTTTATATCTAAAACAGCCATTACGTGTACAGTAGGTGAAGGCTCTATAATTACGGAGCATATCTGTGTGTATGACATTAATCAGCAGCGCGGCACAGCAGTTATTAACTTTTAAATTTTTTTTAGAATGTATTACATAATCCTTGTGCTTTGTGAAGGCAGAAATACAGTCACATAGGTGGCAGGGTTCAGCACCACAAACTACAGTGCTAAAGACTTGCTTATTGTGCTGGTTTCACCTCTCAAATGCTCAGAAAATGGCGGAGAGGACGTCTCCATCTAAAAACTGACAACGGCTTACCTGGACATTCCTATTGGCCAGCAGGTAAATTGGTTTTTATATTTTTACTTTAATTCAGCTATGAATTATTTCTCTCTATATTTGGACTAAAAAAACAAAAACTGCTTTTTAATTAATTTCGTTTGAATATCAGTTTTGTTTTAATAGAGTTCTAAAAGTTTTTCATCTGCATTGACGACACAAAATCTGTATGCTTTCCCTTGTGTTTCAGCAGTTGTTCAGTCATGTGGTATTTAAAGTAAAGACAGCATATCAACATCAGCATAATTTGTCTCTGTCATGATACCGAGCACGGGTGTCCCAACACCACGTGCAAGTGAGCCAAATATGTGACCACACTGCAAATACCACAACAATCTTTGTAA
>NW_017314584.1:0-985 GCF_000935625.1 Nanorana parkeri
CAATATCAGGTACCGATATTCTGTTTACATCCAGCTGCACCTCTAGACAGCTGTTGGTGTGATGTCAGACAATTCACCTACACCAAACATATGGTCTGTCATGCCCCCTAAGGCAACTCAGACACTCTTTAGTGCTTGCTTCATTAGGCATTCCATTAGCTACTGATTGCACTATATGCTGTTAATAATTAGTTGTTTTCTATGCCTACAACTTGTATATTTGTTGAAGTGGAAGAAAAAGGTTGCATACTACTATTCAGCAGTACAAAGTTTTAATTCATAGAGCTTGCAACTTCAAACATGGCGGTACTCACCACTCAGTGGCCGTCCACCTTTAACATGTTTTACCCGTATGGACCTTGGGTGGCTCCTAGCAAGCACCCGCATACACCCGCATACACCCAGATGTCTTAAACTAGTGCTGGATAGAGCGATGAAGCTTTGTTTGTCAATATATACCAGATTGTATATTTGTTGTTTTTCCGTTACACTTACCCTTATGACTACTGGTGGCATCACTTAAACTAATGACCTGTAATGTCAAAGGGTTTATTAGTCTTAAAAACACCACTGTATACTCAGGGAATGGAAACGAGAAGCAGTTCATGTATTTTTTTTTACAAGAGACTAATTTGACTGCTGACATAAATGTAGTTCTTTCATCTAAATAATATCTACAATGGGTTTATGTTATACTCACATTAAATGCTCTAAAGGGGTCACCATCAAAATAATAAGACAGATTCAATTTATTCTGCAAGATTCTAAAGCTGATGTGCAGGGGAGATACGTTTTTATGAAATGTACTATACATGTTAAGAAATCTACTTTTGCCACCATTTACTGCCCTAATCAGGGACACAGCACAATTGATGTGTTCAGGGATAGCGATTGATTGCTAACTGCATGTAATCATATCCCATACAATTACATGCAGAGTGCCAGCCAGAGGCGTAACTAGAACCTTCAGGGCCCTGGTGCAAGA
>NW_017314585.1:0-985 GCF_000935625.1 Nanorana parkeri
TATTCTGTGTATATAGATTTATGCATATATTGCTATGTTGCATGATATATTGAATCAATTAATCGATTTCAGATACATATAAAACGTCAAACAATGTGATTCAGCATGATCATACATTTTTCCCTACACATGAGGTTTTCACTACTTGTTGTCAATGGAGCTGGCTCCCCAAAAAAACCCAGAAGCCATGGAGTGACGCCGTAAAAGCAAGCGGTGAGGGGTGTCTTTGCTCTCCCATCTATTCTGTCCCTGGCAGCTCGTATAGCATGTTAGCTATAAGCGTAATAGGCAGTTTTGAGTCTGTTTTCCATCTAATGCCCAGTAACCCTGTCATTGTCAGCATCAGGGTCACTTAATGACATCTTTCTATAGCATCACTGGCCAAAACACTGCACTGCACTAACACTGCACTATCTTGCTCACTAGACATGGTGCAGAGATGGAGCAACACCTTGCTGGTTTGGTCAGTGAGGATGGAATGCTGTAAATGAAGGTGAATGGTTTCTTTACTCTTTGTGAGATACCACCAGCAACAGGATGACTTTCATGACATAGGCCTTGTGAAGACGTTTTATATGAGCACAATTTCTGTGATGAGGCAGAAAAAATGTGATCTGTGGAGATAGTATTTTCCAGTTGTCAGATGAATGAGCTTTTCTCATGTCTTTTCTCATGTGATTTCCTGTTATGAGATCATTGAAGAACTGGATATGCTATGTACATTTGATGTACCCGGTTTGACTGTGTTGCAACGTCACATGTATATTTAGTGAACATAGAATATTTTCTGATTACTGGGTACTGATTTTAGAAATATATGCAAAATATATGCAAAAACGTTAAAAAAAAACAAAACAAAAAAAACCCCTTTGAAACAGATTTAAACTTACCTGTGTCTTTGCCGCGCGCTTCCGTCCGAACATCTGAAGATTCTCAGGCGCCCGTAAAGGATCTTGGGGTGGGTGCATGCGCAGTTCAGATGTTC
>NW_017314586.1:0-985 GCF_000935625.1 Nanorana parkeri
TCTGGAAAAGTCATTTCAAAGCCGGTATGACTGTGATACGCTTGATTTGTATGATTGAGAATATAATAATAATATGATTTAAATATCATATTAAACGGAAAAATACATTCAAATATGATTTGGCTTAAGAGGAATAAGAGAATGGGCCCTTCTTACCATCTTGTCTTGAATTGTATTGTGATTGTAATGTCTTCCTTATATTGTAAAGCGCTATGCAAACTGTTGGCGCTATATAAATCCTGTATAATAATAATAATAATAATGATTTAACATACATGACCTCGTGCTTGCATGAATGGGACTTTAGAATAGACAGACATACTTTTGCTTTGTCCTTGAAATCTGAGAGCAATGTCAGAACATGAGAGTATATTAGTGTGAACAGCTGTTAAAATGTCTAAAGAGAAGATCTGTGTTTATTAAAATAGGTTGAAGTATGTAATTTAGAAATTTACATGACTTAGTAGTTTGGTCAAGCCATATTGAGAGTATAGAACCTCATTACGTCAAAGTATAGTGAGAATAGAACTTCAAAAGAATATGACCTTACAATACCAATACTTTAAAATACTTATTTTAAAGTCAGAATATGGATATAAGAAAGAAAAGGGAACCTTTAAGGGCAGTATAGAGATGTCACCAGCACACCAGACTCCTTCAAGCAGGGGCTGACTGGCAACTTTTAGCCCAGGGGGGCAAGTACAACACAGAGGCCCATGGTGCAGCGACTTGGCCCACTTCCCACTTTGCCTCTTCCCCCGCCCCCACTTGCCACTTTTGCCATCCATGTAACAGTAGTGTGATTGGTCATGTGATGTGAGGACTCAGTAGGAAGTCCATGAAAGGGGTGACTGGCTGGGCTCCCTAAATGGTTCTGGCCTAACTCCGCTTCATGTCCGCTACTTAGGCACTCTCACCCACTGTGGGCCATGATGCGACCCTGATAGTTCTGCCACTAACTCCAAGCTGTAGAGCAGGGGTAGCC
>NW_017314587.1:0-722 GCF_000935625.1 Nanorana parkeri
CGCCCTCGTCATCTCAAGCTCCATCAGGTACGTGACAGTGGCATGCATGAAATGTACTATCGTTAATGTCAACCTTATGAACTTCTGTCCTACCATGCATATTATATGTTTAAAGTGACACTAAATTCAGGAGTAAAATCCTAAAAATACATTCAAGAACCTTAACTATCAACAACAATGTATCTTATTTGTGTATCACTCGGCAGTAGATCCTCAAATCATCTCTGAATTGGTGCCGACACTGTCCTTCCTTCTGGAGGGTGGCTACTTTTGTTCCTCATGGTCCCTGTGTGTGTTGTAAAGTAGCCACCGCTCCAAGCTCGCTCCTGTGATGGACAACAATCTCAATACAAATGAGTAAACTAAACATAAGATTGTTGTACATCCCGGGAGCGAGCTTGGAGTGGTGACTACTTTACAACACACACAGGGACCATGAAGCCACCCTCCAGACAGTGTTGGCACCAATTCAGAGATGATTTGAGGATCTTCAGCCAAGTGATACACAAAGAAGTTACATTGTTGTTGATAGATAAGGTTCTTGAATGTATTTTTAGGATTTAACTCCGGAGTTTAGTGTCACGTTAACCCTTGCAGTGGGGCTACATCCGGTCATTAAGTGGTAATTTGTGTCTAGGTGCTAAATAAGCAAAGCTATACTCACCCGAAGCTCCAGCTGTCAGAGTGCTCCCTGCAGCCTGAATCCCCCCCCCCCCCCCCCC
>NW_017314588.1:0-984 GCF_000935625.1 Nanorana parkeri
CAGGGTGGGGGTCGTGTCACCATATTGTCAGATCTGTTTGGTCGGCCTTGATTCCAAATGGCTGGGAAGCCTTCTTCCCGACCAATCAGCATTGAGCCGGCCAAATAGAATGGAGTCGGCTTCCCGGATAATCAAGAAGCCGGGCGGTGAGTAATGACATGCAGCCTGGCTTCCTGTGTGCCTGGGAAGTACCGGTATCAGCACTCGGTATCGGCGAGTAACGAAATATAAATATCGGTACTCATACTCGATACCGAAATACCGTGCATCCCTAATTGTAATTCTGTCTATACAGTCCTGAGAATTACACAGCCCTACTAAACAGCCATGACATGTTGGTGACCTGACTTTTCTGCACTGTAGTTAGGCAACAAAGCCTTGTCACCTGCCTGCCTCCAGCCTGTGACTGGACAGTGAAGGAGCAACAGCAGACTGATGAGGTCATCTCTTTATTTGTTCCCTATCAGCAACAGTTCCCTATTGGCACATTTGGCTGAAGTACACCTACTAATGATGTTCCTTCTATAGTTCTACTCTACAGGTGATTACAAAAGACCAAGCAAAATTTAATACCACCCGAAACATGTATAAAAAAACAGGTGTTTTAGCACAGAACTGGAAACCTATAATCTTAGCTTGGCTCATGACGGTTCCAGGGATCAGTGGGGGGTGGACAGCTAAAGAAATGCAAGGGATGACTTCCTTTTACGGTGTCTCATCACCTTACTGCACTCCTATTAGCACATGCCTTGTATAGAAATTAACTTGTTATGGCTCCTGGTACTGAATGCATTGGATCAAAGAGCTATGAGAAATGAGACTATGAGACATAGTTAACTTTTGTTACAAAGGTACATTTATATATTGAGCTGGAAGATGAATATTCTGTTTTAAAAGATTAAACATATATCAAAAATGTTATTTGCTCTCTTATTTACCTTTACCTTCTTTAAAGGAGAACTATGAGGTGAGTGCTTTTCACTC
>NW_017314589.1:0-983 GCF_000935625.1 Nanorana parkeri
TAGATAGATAGATAGATAGATAGATATGAGATAGATAGAGACACAAGGGTCAGAGGTCAAATCTCCAAACCTAGCATACTTGCCTGAGTGACTGAAGCCGCTGGATCACCATGATAGCATACTTATGAGTATTATTAGAAGCAGTGGTCCCCTCCCCCCCCCACTCCCCTTGATTCAGATCCTTTAAACTTTTTCTGTTTCTTTGATTGCCGCCTCCCGTCCTCGCCATATCTGGGTCACCAGACACAGAACTCTGACAGGATCTCGGGAACAGCTCGGTGCCTCGTCTGAGATGAAAACGACACTTTACATTCTACTGATTTATTTTTATTTTCCGAGGGATTTATTTGCTTCGCGAAAAAGCAGAAAGCGAGCGAGAGCGCGGGAGGGGGAGAGACGGAGGGGGAGATGGAGGTTGTGATAACTTAGAAGTGACAGCGACAGTGTCAGAGAAATATCATAAGAAGCCGATGACGCTGAAGAGGCGCCGACATCTCCGGTGATGCCAAACTATAAAAAGAGCTCCGACTCCAAGTCTGGTGCACAACGCGCGCGCCGGAGTCTCATCCTGAAACAGGGAACCCGTGCCAAAGCTTGTGTGCACCGTGAGAGTAGGAGTCATAGACTCCGCCTTCTATTGATGAAACGGATCGATTCCATCAAAGGGTTATTAAAGCTGAAGTTTCATATTGTGCTTTTCCTGGTCCCCCTCCCCCCTTTTAAAAAAAAAATAAAACCTTTCCATTTTCACCTCATTACAAAAGCATGATGCATATACAGGGGCATCCCGAGGCCGGGTGTCACCGGGAGCGGAGGCCGGGTGACACCCCACCGCGACATCATCGTGCATGCGGGGCCATTTAAATTACGCCTGCCGGCGGCCATCTTTGTTATGGAAGCCAGCAGAGAGAGGAGGGGACATTCAGCCGGCGGGATGAGGTGTGCCGCCGGGTCACCTCCTCTCTCCTGACACTGTCGGGCTC
>NW_017314590.1:0-983 GCF_000935625.1 Nanorana parkeri
AGACTGGGTACTGCTTCTACACGTAGCCTGGACCATGAGCCATATACTGCAGACTGGGTACTGCTTCTACACTGTTATCAGTTCTGTCACACAGCAAGGCAATGCTTGACAGGAGCAGTGAGACAGATTAAATATATTGCAGCATAAATTCCTTTCTCAGCGGCTCCAACTCTGCCCCATCCAGTAGTTCAGGGCTGGATAATCCCTAAAATTTTTAGTTGGCGTCTGTTTTATGGTTTTTCTCTCCTGGATTGAACAGGCTAGCTCCTGAATTCCATATGTGTGTGTTTGTTTTTGGGGGTTTTTTTCACCTAAAGTTCAGGAACAAAATGATTGATGGTAGAGAAAGCTAATAGAGGGGGGCCAACGATGGTAATGGTGATCGAATAATGATAGAAACAAGGGTTGGTTCAATATAGCTGCTGCAGCTTCAAAGGGTTATATTGCAGAGATGCAGGTTTGCAGGGAATGGGGAAGAATCCGTTTTTAGTCTCAATATGTTTTATTACATTTTTAAGTGAATTCAGATGCACTCATAAATAAGTATGCCAAAAGTGCCTTATACAACAGTGCGCTTTCTTCCAAATTCCTTAAGAGTAATTGGTTTCAGCAGAGAAGTGAGGGAAAAAAACAGCCAGGCCAGAGTTCACCTTTCAGTCACTCGTTGTATACAGTTCCTGCTTTCTTTGAATTCTCACTCCCTTACAAAGTGACAGGCGTTGCAGAATGATATTTTACCAAATCTCTCCACTTGAAGATGCTTTTACACCTCGGGTGCTGTAGTCCGTCCTGTAGGGAAGTCAGGGCAGAGATTAAAATTGATGGAAATGGAGGTAGAAAAGTGGGGTTAGGTCATACATCACACTCACCCCAGCTTGGTGGACTTGTGTGGAGCTGCACGTACAAGCAAGATTCCAAGCAAACTGCAAAATATGTAGTGGTGTAGTGGTTAGCGCTTCTGCCTTGCAGCACTGGAGGTCCCT
>NW_017314591.1:0-983 GCF_000935625.1 Nanorana parkeri
TATAAAAATAAAATTACTTAAACTAAACGTTGATAATTCAACCTCAAATACTATGTAACTATGTAACTTAGATTACGGCGCATACGGTACAGGACTGGAGGGTTTAATGTCATTTTAAACTGAATAAATAAATACAAAAACACTGGAAAAATTGGGTTGTTTAAAGACTTGTGTCCATCAGTGTGTTTAGGCTGTATGCATCAATGTAAATTTCCCTCAGTTCTGTAGTCACATTTTTCTCTGAATCTTGTGTTTATGTAGATTGGTCCGTATATAATATATAAAAAAGGATGTTTAGTCTTCCAAGCATGCAGTGCTTTTCTTCTAAGATAGCTCTGAGTTGTACTGTGCATGCCATGACTTACCTTACAAGCAGATTGATGTAGCACATTTTATTTTTCCAATGCAAAGCAGCTTTAAAAATGCTTTAATTACTGTACATCACAAGATATGGAATTCTGCTATATTTCCATTAGGTTATATAGCAACGTGTTCCCATTTTATAGCCGTTATTTTGATGGTTAAAAAGAATGCTGTTGGTTGGTTAAAAAGAGTGCTGTTCATTTGATGGTTAAGTGGGAACGGCAGATGATCTAATATGGCAGAGAGAAGGATGTTGGACCTAATCGGAACAGACACGGTTACGTGAATCCACCAAGTCTCCCACTCAGTGTTAGTCATCCCAAAAGGAACGATGAGTGTCCTATTAGGAACACGTAAATGTCATGCGTATGCCTCTAATGAGCTTCAGTAACACTTTGGTCGAAGGAGCAGATCCCGAAGCACGACATGTTAAAGAGCAAATTCTGTTATATGTAACTACAGAAAATTATTAGCTAAAGAATTGCATTTCATGTGATAAAAAAGAACATCTAGAACTCTGACTTCAGCCTTCAAAATAGGATTTTACACCTCCACTGTTTTTGGACAGAGACAAGCACTATGTACAGTAGAGCTGCAGCTAACGATTATTTTCAAAATCG
>NW_017314592.1:0-982 GCF_000935625.1 Nanorana parkeri
CCAACTCTCTCTCCTCTCTCTCTCCCCCCTCTCTCCCCATCCCATCTCTCTCTCTCCTCTATCCCACCTCTCGCTCTCTCTCCTTTTCTCTCGGATAGCCCCAGTTCACTACCGTCAGCAGATCTTAAACGTGTTGCCCTAGCTCTGCGCCATCTGCTGTCAATTGCTTTTATAGGGTGTCCCTGGTCCAGCTGTGATTCATAGCAATACTATCCATTCATTAAACTATGTTAAATGATTTCTTGCCAGAACAACATCTAACTAGACCTGGGCTATATTTTTTGTTTGAGATTTAATCAATAAGATTGAGTCTGAGGGTATCTGTTTACAGTTTGCCAATATCCGGAGATCAGTGAAATGAACCGGAAAAAAACCCTGAACTTTGTACAAATTTCTGATATTGAAGAATTAAAATTTGATGTGCACCTCTTTAACTGGCCTTACAGAAAGAAAGATTGATGTATGGAATCATTGAAATCACTGAATCGTGAAAATGTTGTCCAGTGGATATCAATGGCTGGGTGGTGGGGGGAGGGGTGTTCCATGCATATCAGACATAAAATGGATCTGCCATGGCTCTGAGCATTCAGGCTGAACTCCAGACATGTATTATAAGCCACCATTTAATGAATTGGGTTACCGGGTCTTGGTGCAGCATGCTTTGGTGTGAGGGCCTGCATGCTATCGGCATGAAGGCTCTGAAACAGGGGTGAGTATGCAGCAGCATAGGGGTTAAATAGTGTTAGAACTCAGGCATGGGGTCCTTGGGGGTCCCTATGCACACGGACTGCTTAATGCATATATAAGCTCTTAAATTCATATGCATATGTAAGCTCTTAAATTCAGCAATGTGAATATTACATTTTTTTTACAAAAGAAAAGGTATCATTTGATTGAGTTCATTAACATAAATAAGTTATGAGCTGCTATCAGCACAAGCTACATAAAACCCCAGCTGCTTTGCCTTTTTTTAATATGGGGG
>NW_017314593.1:0-981 GCF_000935625.1 Nanorana parkeri
TAGATTTCTGGCAGGATCAACAGGTATTTTTTGCACTTATTGAGCAGATATAACTAAACACTTTGGATGATATATTTTGTATATCAAGAATGTAAACAAGTAGTTTACTCATAAGGTTTACATACCTTTTAAGGATTTTAGCGAACTTTAGTGCATATTCTTACCCTCTTCTGTTCTGAAGACTAGGCCTTAACTTTCACACTGATCGGTGGTTTGGGGTGTCTGTTTGTCTTTATAATCACTGCCTATGTAGCTTTATTTTTGTAAAAAGCAGAGCAACTTCTCCAACATCCATCAAGACTCTGTTAGGCCTAGTTCACGTTAGGCTAGTCGACTTTCGCACTTCTGGAACTTGCTAATAAATTCACCGGAGTGATAGTCGGCACTCCCATCAATTTAAGGAAGGTGTTGATCTTCCTCTAAGCTGGATCTCAAAGGAGCTTTTAAAGGCTTCAATAAAGCTCCAAGAAGCACTGCTTATAACATTCTTAGTGCATTTAAACTTATGCAGCCAAATTGGGAGAACATCTACTTTATATTGTACATGTTCTCATTCACATAGCACAACTAAAAATAAGCTTAGCTTATGCTATGTGAATAGGAATACATTGCAAACATATAGCGGGGTTCCCAAATTTGACTCCCGAGGTGGAAATACACTTGAAAGATTTGTAAAGGCTTGCTGTAGACATTGTTCTTCAGAATAGCATTGCAAGCTAAAAAAAATAAAATTAAAATATACAAAAGTGAAATTCCTGCCACAGGGCTGTAACGTCAAGCTGTTTGAAAGCAGTGATCCAATTATGTGAGCTGGAAATAAGATGTCTAGAAACATCCTGTGCACAGAAAGTCTCGGGTTGCTAGGGATGCACCGATACAGAGTACTCGTACTTGCCCAAATGTTCCTGATACTTATCCGCATACTGGAACTTCTGGATGTCTGATTGGTCGGGAAGCTGGCCAATCAGCAAGCCGGTCGGC
>NW_017314594.1:0-981 GCF_000935625.1 Nanorana parkeri
AATATTATTTCCTCCCAAGGCAGTGGTATTGCGGTACCGTGTGTTGTGTTGCGGTCAAACTCATTGTGGCCTGGAGGTGCATTTGGGATGCCATTTAAATGACTGTAACAAATGATCGTGTGTTGTGCGGTAACTTGCGTAATTCACATGGGAACGTGTCTTTGGGGAGGGGGCCTTTCATGGTTTCTTGCATCGGGGCCTTACGTTTTCTAGTTACGATTCTGATGGATGCTGTTATTTGCATAATTTATTTAGGTGTTAGTGCTTCAACTGCAGATGGAGGGGTATAACTGTTAACAAATGTTAATGTACAACATTAAAAAGTATCAGAAACATCTATGTAAAAAGTAAATTTACATCAGCCCACAGCAAGCAATGAAACAACCAGGCTAACTTTAATATAAGGATCTTTAGTTAGTGTAATCCTTTTAAGAGAATTTTGTATTGACTTGGGCATATGTATGTGTGTTTATCATTATAAACTCTGCTACTGGTCAATTAAAACCACAGATCCATAACTGAAAATTATTTTACCTACATCACGATTCAAGAACTACTGATAAGTATCTCCATCTGTACTCCAAGGTTCTACTTATTTGTGATGCAGTTAAACACAGCTGTTTTGAGTATCTATATATTTATATCATCTCCAATATCTGAAAACAGACAAGAAAAATCTAAGCCATATCAGATATACCAGAAAGAAAATAAAGTGACATATTCAATCAACATTTATTGTTAATGTAAAATAAACTTCAAATAGATCTTTCAATCTTCTAAATGTTTTGCATAGTTTAACATTTTTTAGTAGTTTTTACTTCATGGTTAGGTTTAAAATGAAAATAGAGAAAATGCTTTTGAAGGTATAAAAATAATTTGTTTTTACTGTACATCAAATATAAAATGTGCCAGGGCCACTTAGGGGTCTATTCACGAAGCAC
The DNA here is from genome assembly GCF_000935625.1 of Nanorana parkeri. Classification (NCBI taxonomy): domain Eukaryota; kingdom Metazoa; phylum Chordata; class Amphibia; order Anura; family Dicroglossidae; genus Nanorana; species Nanorana parkeri. The sequence continues at coordinate 942 of NW_017314594.1, forward strand.
CTGAAGGATCTAGCCGTAGCTTCGGCCGATCCTTCGGCTA
>NW_017314595.1:0-980 GCF_000935625.1 Nanorana parkeri
CATATAGGTCCTAAGATATACGTGAAAGAGCAAGAGAGTAAAGAAAAGAAAAAACAAAAAGGAATAACTCAATACAATGTTGGGCCATCCGAATGTTAAGTAATACTTTTGATAATCGGTGGTAGGTAGACCATTGGATTCACCCACTCACCCTTGGAGTCTGGGTGGGGGAGGGAGGAGACATAACTAAGAAAACCAACTCCTTCCCTGGTTTTCCCCCTCTCAATTTTTCCAAGTCTGCATTTGTGCTTCATCTAGTGTACATTCAGATAAGTGCTAGCCAAAATTAAATAAACAGCATAAGTAACACAATTCAGTAAGTGTACTCCACATTGGCACTGTCACATACAGTAACAGTATTAGAACTTCCTGTTCCTGATTGGCTGCAGTTCAAGGGTATCTGATTTGTTACCCATTACAATGACAGAGTGCTCTTACTAAACTGTGGGACCAATGCTGTTTAATTAATTTTGACTGTCCGAATAGTGACACCAGGCAGTGGGGTGTTGCAGGACAAAGATGCACAAGACTGCGGGATTAATGTCAAAATCCGGGACTGTTGGGCGGTACTGTATGTCACTGGGTACTTACAGCTTTCAGAAAAGTGAGCATTCAATGTATTGGTCAGAGATAAAAATTCTGCAAGTGCAGATAAGCTTTACTCAATGAACAACTAATGGAAAAACATGATGTGGTATTAAAGTGAACCTTTGTCCGTTCATTTAATACTGTTAAATAAATCTTGACCAATAAGAGTTTCACAAAAATGAAGATTTATGGAAGTAAGGACATAGACAAATGAATGAGACCGTCACAGATATTAAACTTGCCTCCCTGACCCTCTGTCATTCCAATCATCGTTCTTATCAAGATTTTTGGTGCCCAGAAAGTTGTTCTTATATGACACTTCCCGTGCTTCATGTTCACTAACAATAATCGGAGGAATTTATCAAAACTGGAACAGACAAAATCTGGAGCAG
>NW_017314596.1:0-980 GCF_000935625.1 Nanorana parkeri
GTGGGATTGCGGTGTGGTCACATGGCGCAGTAGGTCATGGGATGGGGGGTGGGATTCCGGTCTGGTCACATGGCGCAGTAGGCCATGTGATCTGGGTGGGATTGCGGGGTGGTCACATGGCGCAGTAGGTCATGGGGTGGGATTCCGGTCTGGTCACATGGTGCAGTAGGTCATGTGATCTGGGTGGGATTGCGGTGTGGTCACATGGCGCAGTAGGTCATGGGATGGGGGGTGGGATTCCGGTCTGGTCACATGGCGCAGTAGGCCATGTGATCTGGGTGGGATTGCGGGGTGGTCACATGGCGCAGTAGGTCATGGGGTGGGATTCCGGTCTGGTCACATGGTGCAGTAGGTCATGTGATCTGGGTGGGATTGCGGTGTGGTCACATGGCGCAGTAGGTCATGGGATGGGGGGTGGGATTCCGGTCTGGTCACATGGCGCAGTAGGCCATGTGATCTGGGTGGGATTGCGGGGTGGTCACATGGCGCAGTAGGTCATGGGGTGGGATTCCGGTCTGGTCACATGGTGCAGTAGGTCATGTGATCTGGGTGGGATTGCGGTGTGGTCACATGGCGCAGTAGGTCATGGGATGGGGGGTGGGATTCCGGTCTGGTCACATGGCGCAGTAGGCCATGTGATCTGGGTGGGATTGCGGGGTGGTCACATGGCGCAGTAGGTCATGGGGTGGGATTACGGGGTGGTCACATGGCGCAGTAGGTCATGTGATCTTTGTTCCGCCCTCCAGGTCGATGAACCTTCCGGTGTTTGTGGGCGATCTGAAGCTGGTCATCAATGAGCCGCCGCGGTTGCAGCTGTTTGACGCCATTCGCCCTCTGATCCCGCTGAAGCACCAGGTGGAATATGACCAGCTCACGCCAAAGCGGTCCAGGTAATCCGGAGAGTTGGGGCTCCGCCAGTGCTGTACCCCGGTCACCCGGTGTGCTGATCAGATTGGTTGCTATGGGTTACAGCGGGGTGA
>NW_017314597.1:0-978 GCF_000935625.1 Nanorana parkeri
TCTGCACCTGCTCCGCACTTGGTGTGAACAAGGCCTTAATCGCCTCTTCTCCAGAAATCGCCTCTTCTCCAGTCCTCCTGGTTCCATTGGACTACAAAACACATCACCCATATTGTGTAGTTTAGGAGAAGGGGAGGGATTCAGTAGTATAGCAAAAGTCATTTAGGCAAGACTGGCACCATTTCTTGATGTTAGTCCAGAAAAAGCACTGTGTTGTCAGCCCAAAACAGGAAGTTAGTGTAAGGTCTCCGGCGGTTTGCGTTCCAGCCTGGCAGAGTTACAGAGCTGCAATTTCAATTCTGCAACTACACTGGGAATTTTGGGAAAGCCCCATTTAGGTCAGTTCTTTGCATCACTGCACTCAAAACACACACAAAAATAGCAATACAAATAACTCTCCATACAGCTAAGGAATGTTTTTGTCTGTGACCTAAAAAGGATCACCAGGTAACTAAATACATTTTAACTTCCTTGTAATGCAACCTAATAACAGTCAGATGTGATTATCTAGACTATACGACAATAACTTCTCTCATTAAATCTGAGTTTTCTTTTCAAAGAGGGGAAAACCCCGACAGACACTGGAAATTACCATAATGTAATGATTGCTAAACACTTTTCAGAATCAGATTAACATGTTAAAAGCTTTCGCTTAAATATTTACAGCTGATATGGACTCAGCTAAGCAGAATTGTAAGTTCAGGAAGGCAGCTTTGACTGGGATGTGAGGAATGTGCATTTCAGGATTGGTCTAAACACTCTAGGGTGTAGAACAGCCTGGGGCAAGCACTGAACACAAACCATTGTGTGACTGTTACATGCCAAATATTTCTCTGAAATAAAATGTTATCTTTTTTCATTTTTTTTCACATGCCTGCTGGTCAATGCTTTTATAGTTATCATATAAACATTTATAGGCTCCAGGGATGCACCGACAGGTTTTTCGGTATCAAGTACGAGTACCGATATTTATATTTC
>NW_017314598.1:0-978 GCF_000935625.1 Nanorana parkeri
TTTTTTTTTTTGTAAATGACTTGAGGTCAGCAGACTGACTATACTGTGTAACCTGTCAGGGCTAAGACAGCAGGATGAAAAACAGCAGAAAACCTGTTGACAGTCTGTCATCTCCTGAGGCTGTATCCTTGGCAATGTCAGCAGGGGGAGGGATTGGTTCTATGTGGAGAGGGAGAGCTCATTTAAATCCTCCAGGCTGGCCTGCTGCAATGTCATTAGGGGAAAGGAGAATCTTGTGTAGGTGTAGAGAGGGAGTGCAGAAGTTGGAGGGAAGTCCCTAAATATAACTGCTTCTACCTTGAGTAACATGACCAGCCTTCGACCAGCTTCTTTTTGTAGTAAAAGAAACAAAACAAGCACACAGCAAGTGAAAGTCAGAGGAAAGCTAGAATGTCTTAACCTACTCAGGGTCAGTGACTCAGATCTTATTGCAACCAAAGTATCAGCACAACAGCTTGGCAACTAGCAATTTCAGAAGGGCAGCTGTGCAGTGGCAAACAAAAACCAATTAACTTTCCATTTTAGGTTCCAAACTTTAGCTCAACAGAGCCTTCTCAGTCCATAAGTGGACTTTTCCAAAAGGGGTACACCAGACGTCCACAGGGTTCAGCCAGACCAGTGTATTTAGTTCATTGAAAAACACCCCCATAATATTGTAGTGAGTACATGCACAGTCTTTAAATACTTTGACAAGGCTGCTTTATTAACAGGACACATATCGGCAAGCTTTCAATAAAAAAATACAGTGTATTAAATCATTTTAATTGATCGAAAAGTTTAACGATTAATCGATAAATTCATCTTTAATTTCCACAGCCCTAATATATAAAGTATATCATTTTTTTCTTCTTTTTTATTATTTTATATATTTCTTGCATTTTGTAGCCCTGATGAAGGGAGCTGTTGTGAACACCAGTAATACCTTGGCCTTCTTCCTAACCTTAAGAATGTTTACCCTCAATAAAAAGCCTCAGAACA
>NW_017314599.1:0-977 GCF_000935625.1 Nanorana parkeri
ATGCTGCTTACATTTGAAGTGCTTTATACTTACTTAAAAAACCTACCTTCCCGCTTGTAATGTTAAGGAGGGGGCTGTGTAAAGTAATGTTTACTCTAATTAACCGTTTCTGTAAAGTGCTGGCAGATTTTACTATCAGTTGTAAACTAGATTTGAACATTGTCCTAACAAAGGTTTACAGATTTCGAGGCACTGCATATTAATGAAAAGAAACTCACTCTGACCCACAGTCTAACCATCTAATTTCACTTTCAAACTGCTCAGATTAGCTTGGAATCTGCACAAAGGCCTTCACCAAAGAAACAGATCAAAGGTAAGAAATATTTAAAAAAAAATTTGACTGCAAGTATGGTTTACTAGTTGGGCTGCAGAAAGCTGCAATAGTCCTAATAATATAACACTTTGGCTCTCTACTATGTGTCACAAAGCCTGCAGCCACACTCAGGAACATATAGATGAATCCCTATCACAACATGGGACTTTTTCACAAAGTCATCAACAACTAAAGATTTTGACTTACGTGATCATAAAGACCTACTTTGCCATTTCTATTGTTTAGAGAAATATCCAAAATTTTAGGTGTAGGTGATCGTGTAGTCAGAGTTAGACCTGTGATATTTTTTCTTTTCCCATATTCAATAATTTTGTTGTGGTACTTTGGCACATCATCTCCAATGTTAGTGCTCTCCTTTGATTGGTCAATGGTTTCTTCTCCTTGTATTCCTTCTTTTTGCATTAAGCCAGGATCACTTAAAAGTCTTGTCATATTTTTGCCTTTTTTTATAAACTGATTTTCACTTTTGCCCATATTATAAGAATCACCATTATCATTATAATCTTTGCTGATGTTGCTTTCACTTTCTTGTGGCATTGATAAAGCATCTTCAAGATTAGTTTTTCTAAAAATCTGATCCTTGTAAGTTTCATTTGGGAAGAGCACAGGATTCATGTTGTCATAAGTACCATTGAGAACATAT
>NW_017314600.1:0-976 GCF_000935625.1 Nanorana parkeri
AATTAGTCATGGCATATCTTTCTCACCTTTATGCTAACCAGAGGTACATTTTGTCCCTTGCTGAAATCTCCCTATTAATATTATAGCACATGTCTGATGATACCATTTCTCTATACGGGGTGTGACATAAATGGGCTGCATTGGAAGGAATAGGGCTATGGTCCCCGTAGAAAATTACCCATAAGCTTTAAAAGCTGATAGATGATTAAGCCTGCTGGTTTTGGTTGGGCTTGAACAATAAATGAAAAGCTTGTCTATAACAGACATTTAAGTTTTGTTTAAATGCAGGCCTATTAATTCACTTTCTTTCTATGTCTACCAAAGGACTCCCAAAATGTAATATAACCCACCAACAGCAGCCATTTTGGGGATTCTGCATCATGCTGTTGGTTTGCTCATTGATTGTACATAGAATGCAGTGACTCCATCATGACAGGAGACTAAATGTCCTGCAGTGCTGGAGTTATCAAGTACAACAAGATACACCATGCTAACCTTAAAAAAACAGGCTCTGTCTTTTCCACGTTCTGGTCTCCTTGCTTCTCTTATGGCTCTGCCAAGTAAAGTGTAACCCCTACCATTTCCTCTCACAGAGATTACAGTATTACCCTTTCATCTACCATTCTCTCCAGAGCACCATCTATGTGCAGGCATCATCAAGGGTCAGCATATACTTCCTTGTATGAGATGTTGGCACAATCATGTAAATCTTGGTGATGGTGGAGTTTTTGGCTGAGCTCACAAATGTCTGACAGAGATCACCCCCTGCTGCAGCTTCTCCCTTAGACTTGCAAACAAAGTTACAGCATTGCAGTCTAATTAGGATAGAGAAATTGCTTCCTCCTGCCTGCAGACTAATGACATCATCTTAGCCCAGGCACCGTTACCTGGCTGGCACTTAACATTGCTTGTTAATGATAAAATGTGCAGATATTACAGCTTTTCAGAAAACTGTTGCAGTATGCAGTGACATATA
>NW_017314601.1:0-975 GCF_000935625.1 Nanorana parkeri
GCCACTTAGCTCCCAGGCAATTTGTTCTCCAAGCCCTGTGGGTTAATTATGTCAATCTTTCAAATGAATCAATTCATTATCTAATTAATGAGTAACCCAATAATCAAAGTTTGCATCCTGAGAAGCCTCATTACAGCTTGGTGACATCAGTGACACTCTATAGCTCAGTCCAGCAAAATGGCAAAATGTGAAATTGGCAGTCACGTGTCTGCACATAAAGATCCTTATCCTTGTGTTAAAGCTCAGTATTGGGCCTTATGTGTATTACATGTGACAATCAGGACAAGGACAGGAAGATAAAGCCATTGGCATAGAATGTAGCATGGTGGCTGAGCCCTGATGACTCTGTGCTGCAAGAACACACTAATTGCGATGACTCGTTGTGTCAGTCATTGACAAACTTTCATTGAACTGATTCAAAGTGGAACGGAGTGAGACCGGATTTTTCTTTTACTTTAGACCAGTGAATGCACTGAAATTGTTCTAATTGGCTGGGGCTGTTTAACCACTTGCTGACCAGGTGTTTACACCCCCTTCCTGTCCAGGACATTTTTCAGTTTTCAGTGCTGCGGTACTTTGACTGATATTTTTCATACCATGCAATGCTGTACTGAAATTAATTTTATACCATTTTTGGGGGACAGATAGCTCTTTCTTTTGGTGGTAATCACCACTGCGGTTTTTATTTTTTACTATATTTAGGAAAAATTACTGAACATTTTGAAAAAAATAAAAGTTTTTTTAACATTATGTTATTTTACCTGAGGGCTTGTTCACACCAAATGCAGACCAGATCTGCAAACGCTTCTGCACACGCTTCTGCACACGCAGTGCAGTGGGTTGTGCCGCGTATTTGTCGCGTTTATGATGAGTTCCGGGCCGTTTTTTGTTCAAAAATGTTAAAGCTTAAAAAGGAGCTTTCAGTGCGTTCCAGGGCGTTTGCATGTGTGCCAGAGCAGGTAAAATAGGGCTTGC
>NW_017314602.1:0-975 GCF_000935625.1 Nanorana parkeri
CCACCTGAGACCCTGCACAGCCCACCTAGACCCCGCACAGCACACCTGAGATCCTGAACAGTCCACCACCTGAGAACCTGCACAGCCCACCACCTGAGACCCTGCACAGCCCACCTAGACCCCGCACAGCCCACCTGCGATCCTGAACAGCCCACCACCTGAGAACCTGCACAGCCCACCTGAGATCCCGAACAGCCCACCAAAGACCCTGTACAGACCACCTGAGACCCTGCACAGCCCACCTGAGACCCCGCACAGCCCACCTAAGACCCCGCACAGCCCACCTAGACCCCGCACAGCCCACCTGAGACCCTGCACAGCCCACCTGAGACCGCCCACAGCCCTCCATAGACCCCGTACAGCCCACCTGAGACCCCGCACAGCCCACCACCTGAGACCCCACACAGCCCACCTGAGACACTGGCAGAAGTGATACAGCGCGTACCTGTTACTATTTAAACAGGCGTTCGCTGTATCTACTAACTGACAGGTCTTACACATTGGGGTGGGGTGGGTCACATCTCATGGACATTCCATTCCTTCAATGTTACACGGAGCAGCCAGAGGTGTCAGAGGCCGGAGGACAGCCGGAGTCATTTGTATCTCATGAATACAGGAAATGGTTAAATTGTTGCACAATGGATCCCATTAATAACTTACAGAAGTCATTGTGTCCCGAGGTCACCGTGAGCGGCCGCAGCCGTGTCACCAGAGCAGCTGAGCAAATACCAAATAACCGGCAGCACCAAAGGGGACCGGCGCACTCCGCGCTCCATATAGGATTTCGGTATTGGGAGTCCAGAGACAGGAGATGAAGCTGAACTCCAGGCAGATATAAAAGACACAAATTAAGTAGCTTTGTTAATTCCATACATTAATTTTTTTGTAAATGCACGCAGTGTAAGAACCTGAATTTGATTCGGTATCTGCCTATTAGCAGAGCTCAGATTGGGGGAGGGAGAAGCAGCACAAGGA
>NW_017314603.1:0-975 GCF_000935625.1 Nanorana parkeri
ACAGGTGCTGCGTGTGATTAGTAGGCAGCCCCTGTCCTTCTTTATGGAAGTGCAAGTGCAGGTCCGTACGGATGCGGGTGTTCTGGCTCGGACACAGACAGGATCCATCCTGTCAGCATATGGAGAAGGCCAATCTATTAAATACATTCTTCAGATTTGTGTATACAAAGGAAAATGGTGGAGCTCAAGTCCATAAAAGGTATAGTAGTGCCACAGCCTCTAATGAACCACAATGGCTCACAGTTGATATGGTACAGAAACATACAAAATAAAGTTGAATGAACCACCTGAATCAGATGACCTACAATTATGTGTCCTCAAGTTGTTGAGCTCTGTTATTGCAAAGCCATTGTTGTTGACCTACTAAAGGCAAATAGGCTGTTCTATATGATAGGGAATTTGCACTTTGCAGGGGAATTTTCTCTTAGTGAATGTGGTGAAAATTCACTTTGCAAAAAATATGCAGTTACAAGCAAGGAAACAAAAACAATATTTTTCTGGCATATGATTGAATGATAGAGGTCAGCAGTTTTCACCTAATTCACTGAGCTACGGGAAAATTCCCTTGTGAAGTGAACAGCCTATTTGCCTTTTGAAAATCAGCCCCACTATTTCTAATTTTTTGAGAATCTTTAATAGCATGCTTGATACCAATGGATTAATGCAAGGCCAATTAACATTTTTAACCAAGTAACTAGAAACCTGTAAGTGTAGCTTTATAGTTAGGAAGATGTTTGACAAAGGACCACATAGATGAATTTTGCTAGAAAACAATACTATAAGCGATTTTCAGCATGGATTCACAAAACACCGAAGTTGTCAATTAAATCTACTTTTTTTTATAAGGAAGTAACCAAAAACATTGACAAAGGAGTTGCCGAGGATGTAGCAAATTTGGACTTTGCAAATGCATTTGACACAGTTCCTTAAAAACGACAAATGTGCAAGTCAAAGTGGCACTAACGTCTCTAGCAA
>NW_017314604.1:0-207 GCF_000935625.1 Nanorana parkeri
TTGTTCTGTAGTACTCCTCACATCCTCAGCTCAGGAATTAAAGTGACGCCAAACTCCGGGGGGAAGTCTTACAAATACATTCACGTTCCTGAACAACAATGTCTCTTATTTGTGTATCACTCGGCTGTAGATCCTCCAATCATCTCTGACACTGTCCTTCCTTCTGGAGGGGGGCTACGTCTGTTCCCCATGGTCCCTGTGTGTGTT
>NW_017314604.1:238-975 GCF_000935625.1 Nanorana parkeri
CCCCCCTCCCCGGGATGGACTACAATCTCAATACAAATGAGTAAACTAAACATGAGATTGTAGTCCATCCCGTGGGAGGGGGGATGCTTCCTCCTGCCTGCAGCAGACTGATCACTGGAGGAGAGGAGACTGAGGACATGCTTCCTGCAGCAGACTGATCATGGGGGGGAGGAGGAGACTGAGGAAATGCTTCCTCCTTCTTGCAGCAGACTAATCACTGGGGGGACGACTGAGGAAATGCTTCCTATTGCTTGCAGCAGACTGATCACTGGTGGAGAGGAGACTGAGTAAATGCTTCGAACTGCCTGCAGCAGACTATTCACTCCGGGAGGGAAGACTGAGGAAATGCTTCCTGCAGCAGACTGATCACGGTGGGGAGGGGGGACTGAGGAAATGCTTCCTATTGCTTGCAGCAGACCGATTACTGGAGAAGGGGAGACTGAGGAAATGCTTCCTCCTGCCTGCAGCAGTCTGACTACTGGGGCGGAGGAGATTGAGGAAATGTTTCCTCCTGTCTGCAGCAGACTGATGACGGGGGGGGGGGGGGGTGAGGAGAAGACTGATCACTGGAGGAGGGGAGACTGAGGAAATGCTTCCTGCAGCAGACTGATCACGGGGGGTGTGGGGACTGAGGAAATGCTTCCTCCTTCCTGCAGCAGACTGAACATTGGGGTAGGGGAGACTGAGGAAATGCTTCCTGCAGCAGGCTGATCACTGGGGGAGGGGGGACTGAGGAA
>NW_017314605.1:0-975 GCF_000935625.1 Nanorana parkeri
GGATCGGCCGAAGCTATGGCCAGATCCTTCGGCAGCTTTGTAAATAGACCACATAGATCAGCTTGAATCTTCTGTTTCTAGAGCTGCAGATAAACGTGTTTTCTTGGTTTAAATAAAATGATTTTGTCCATGGCTGTAGCAAACCTTGTAGATTTAGGTGATGTTTAACCCCCTCCCCCCCCCATCCTGCATCAAGTCTTCATTTGTGCGTCTGAGTGTATGTAGATTTATAGACTGCCGATAAAATCACTTACATCAGACGTTAACTCTCCTTCTGGGATAAGGTGGCAGCAATGTTGTACATGTTTCTTAAGTGTTACTTAAATAAGGTTATATCATCCCAGAAGACCTTTCCATTAGGGTATTGTTTTGAATTTCCAATTACAGCATTAACTATCAATGAATAATTCTGAGGCCTTCACAGGAATCATACTAAGAGCAAGTTCCAGCATTTTCTCCAAATGAAAAAAAAAAGTATATATATTTTTAAAATAAATAAAAAACACAACTAAAAAATTATGTAAATTGCAGTTTAATTTAATATGGTAAATAGTGAAATAAATGGCAAAGTAATAACTTAATAAAAATGTTTTTATAAATAAAGATTCCATTTGTAGAAATGAAAAAAAGTTTTGAAAAAATAAATAAAAAATACAAGTAAAAAATTATGTAAATTGCAGTTTGATTTAATACCGTAAACAGTGAAATAAATGGCAAATATCATTGAACACTTCGGAATACTTGTGTAGATGTGTGGATGTCTATGTATGTATTGATGTTGTTATTCTATACCCTTTTTTTTTTACTATCAATAAACAATATTTTGGATGATAGAAATACAGCCGCTAGAATAATATTAATCTGCTGGTGGTCTAAGTGCACTGGTGAGACAAGCACATATTTCTATATTCATATAACCACCCCAGTCCCATGCAAATCTTAGGGGTCTATTCACAAAGCTGCCGAAGGATCTGG
>NW_017314606.1:0-668 GCF_000935625.1 Nanorana parkeri
GTCTCTCTTTCCTGCTGGTGGCGGCTGCAGTGGTCTGTGTTCCCGCTGCCTCTACTGATACAAGCGGGGATTGAAAGGGACACAGACCACTGCAGCCAGCACCAGCAGGGAGGAGAACGGAGGAGCAGAGCAGCGGCAACTAATTGAAAAGCAACTAATTAATTATGAGAATTGTTGCAAATAATTCTCATTATCGATTATAATCAATTTAATGGATTAGTTGTTGCAGCCCCACATGTTACATTCTTGCTGTGCAATCTATAGAAATGTAGATATGAGGACCTACCTAAACTATTCAACCAATCTATATTCTATATGGCCGACCCTCATAATATGTAGGGGATATTTATCAAAACTGGAGCAGAAAACTCGGGAGCAGTTGCCTATGGCAACTAATCAGCTTCTCTCTTCAGTTTGTTTGGTTAAGGTTTGAAAATGAAAGGTGGATGCTGATTGGTTGCCATAGACAACTGCTTCTGATTCTGTCTGTTCCAGTATTGATACATTTCCCTCATAGTTGGTAGATCTAAAGGAGGTTGTGCAAACAAATTGTAAAGTATGCAAATGACAAAGTTATTGCTGCTTAAATTGGCCTATGGCTGAAATGTAAACATTGCTCTGGTCCATTAGAGGTATACATAGAGGTGTGATAGCTGAAGCTGCCTACC
>NW_017314607.1:0-974 GCF_000935625.1 Nanorana parkeri
GTGTCTGATGGTGTCAACAAAGAACTGGAGGCAATGGTTGGAGTCTGATGGAGGGACAGACCCCCTCCTTTTCAGTTAACTTGTGCCTGGACACGAACTCTGAAAGTGACTTATTATTGGCTGCCTGAACCTAGGATGTGGACTGTGGGCAGACAATATTGGAATAAGTCTTTCCATGGACCTCTTCTGTATTTTTCTTTTAACCCAAAGCCCCGCCATCATACCTAAGTGTATATAGATGGAAGGGACCCCATCCAACCCATATGCATCAGAACCTGTACACAGTCCTTTGTCTCCCAAGGTACCTTCTATGGGACTGTAGCCTCTTGCTGCATGTGGCAGCTGGAATGTGTAAATATTAGGTCCGTTTCTAGGACCCTCTTTATTTTTAGTTAATTGTATTATTTTGAATTTAATATCTCCTAACCCAAGCCCTCCCCCTTTTCTGGAGAAACCAAATTCATGACCTGAGACTTAGGGGTTTGTGGGTTTGCAGAACAAGCCACTGCACCCTTCCCACCACAAATATATATTACAAAGAGAAGTTCACTAAAGACTTCCTTCAAAATGGATGACTATATCGCACTGAAATTTGTCCCCACCATATCCACAATTAAGGCATCTTCTCTGCTGCAGAGGATGCTGGTACCTACACTGAAATGGAGGCAGCCACACCCAAACAGTTCACTAAGAAGTAGTACAGAAAGTATGGGAAACCCTCCTTTTTATTTTGTAGTGAACTGGTAGGCTGTTCCCAACCCCGCCTCCTTTGCAGCAAGACCCTGTTCTCTGTGTGAACTGCACATTGTATCTAGTAGATCACCCCATTCTGTACCGCCTCTTTAGTTGAATTGGCCTCACTATTTAATCGATGTCTCCATCCAGCACTTGCCTCATTTGTGTCACTGAAGATTCGGATCTGTTTGTCCCTGTGTAAGTGGAAGAAAACCAAATGTTTGTAAAACTGAAAAAAA
>NW_017314608.1:0-974 GCF_000935625.1 Nanorana parkeri
AAAAAAATGTTTAGACCTGATAGTCCTTCATCTTGCCAACGTGTTCAATTCGATTAAATCTAATGGAGTATTAGATCAAGACAGGCTTACGGCCAATGTAGTAATGCTTCCAAAACCTAACAAAGATCCCAGAATTTGGTCCAATTTCCACCCCATATCTTTAAATAATGTTGTTTTTAAAGTATTAACAAAAATGTTATCCTCTCGTATAAATTAATTTTCAGGTCAATTCATCCATAGGGAACAAGATGGTTTCATTCCTCATAGACAGGCTGCTGATAGTATTTGCAAAATTGTCTCCTTATGTCACCTCGCTCACCAGCGTAAATTAGAAATGTTCTTGCTCTCTTTAGACATGAACAAAGCATTCGACTCCATATCATGGCCTTATTTAATGTCAACGCTGGAGAAATCTGGCTTCGGTACAGGCATTATGACTTGGATACGTGCAATCTACTCATACCCAAAAGCAACTCTAAAATACCAAGGTTTTAATTCAACTTCCTTTCCCGTTACAAGGGGGGGACCCATCAAGGATGTCCATTGTCACCAATTCTATTTATTTTGGCACTTGAACCTCTAGCAATCTCTATCAGGACACATTAGGGTATTCCGGGATTACCTCTACCGGGATATTCTCATAAACTTCCGTTGTTCGCAGATGATATATTACTAACCCTGACCTTCCCACATACTTCCTTGTTGAACCTGATTGCCCTATTGGACAAATTTGCAGTTGTTTCTGGTTTACATGTCAACCCGTTCAAATTAGTGGCAATGAATGTTTCCTTACCAGAGACTACAAAATTACAACTACAATAAACTTGCCCCTGTCCTTGGACACTTTCTCTTTCTTATCTAGGAATTACACTTACCCCCACAAAGGTATGGCCACCTTTAGAGTTAGGACCGTACTACACAGAGGTGCCTTGACGAGGTTGTGCGGCTTTCACATATTCTGCAGAAGACGTGTA
>NW_017314609.1:0-973 GCF_000935625.1 Nanorana parkeri
ACGGAACACCTGAATCCAATGATTTGGAGGAGTGTCCCAATGCTTTTGGCAATATAGTGTATATGCACCGGAAATGTCCCTGTGTCGTCCTTCCTCCGGGGCCTCCCTTTAATGAGATGGATAGCCTCACTGACCAACTGAGAGGCTCTGGAGGGCAGAAGCGGACGAATTTTGCATCCTTTCAGCCGGCATCCCTTGATCAGCTGGTTGGAAAATTTTCAAATGAACAGAACCGGCAGCCAATGAGTTGCTGGCTTTGTACGGGTATTATGACAACAGTTGGCAGCCAGTGTCAGAATACATGGAAGACACCGAGAGATTCCTCCGTCAACGCTCGTAAGAGTTGATTGAGGAATCTGTTACGTTTTAGCCCGTAGGTTGAATGAAGAATATATTGGTGTATGGGCAGCTTAAGGATAGTTACGTAGTAAACACAATATTACTTTACAGCAGCAGGTAGGAAAGTGACTGTCGTTTTGCAGTTGTCTTAATGTTGTTCTACGTCCCAATGGATTTGTATTTCTGTCCATCCTACACTGAGATTTGTACAGATCTGCTGATGACCTGACTTTTTTTCTGCTGCAGTTAAGCAACAAAGCTTGGTCACCTCCCTGCCTCCAGCCTGTGATTGGACGGTGAAAGTTCAATAAGCAGTTTACCCTTCTCACATTGCTACCTCCTCGTATATGTAGCTTACCTGATTGGTCCCCATGCTGCCTCTCCCTCTGCCAGTCTGTTAGTGTTGCTGTACAGGGGCTTACAAAAGGCTGATACTGAGACAGATTTAGGCATTTCCATTCGCTGCATTTAAAAATCCCTAACTGCATTTATTGTGGGTTTTTTTGTTTGTTTTTAAATCTACCTTGCATTCAACAATTGTATGTATGTATGTATGTATGTATGTATGTATACATGTATGTATACATGTATGTATACATGTATGTATGTGTGTGTGTATGTATATATATATATA
>NW_017314610.1:0-973 GCF_000935625.1 Nanorana parkeri
GTAAGTTGCAAGGTGGGGCCTCCATGGATCAGACTTGTTTTGGCTATGGTGCCCCAGCTGTCATTGCTGTGGTCCAGGTCTAAATATGAATCCAGACTTGTAGGGGAACAAGACAGTTTCCGGTTTGCAGAGGTTTCAATCATCTGCCCATTTGTGTACATGTACATTAGCTTTGCTTAAAACAATAAAGAGGGGAAAAAGGGAGTTTGATTTAGATACGTTTTGACCTAATTTGATGTGATTCTATGTGATGCATCATATTAAAGATTTAATAATTGTTAAAAACATTCAGCAATCACAGCTAGAATAGGGTCAGTCACTTGATATAGCACATGCAAACAAAGCTAGAAAATATCAGATACTGGCACTTGCCTGTCTATTGGTGTTATGATAACTGGAATAACAGAAAGACCTATTGCCGTAGTGGCCCACTTTCGTGCTGGGAGAGGCCATCGGGTAACACGTCCCATTATGTAAAGTGAAGCAGCACATATTCGGTTGATGGTAAATCCTGGAATGGCCACAGATGCAAGAGCTTGCCAGACAAATGTATCTATCACTGCCACTGTGACGTCCTTGGTTCTTCCTGGGCTGCCTTTGTTCAGCTAAAGAAAAAGTAAATATATAAGGCCAAAACATAGCTTGAATTATTTCACTTGCTATTCAAAAGTCTTATAACTGTTGGACACAGTGCCTAGTGCTCTATGTATTACGTGAAATGTTGTGCCTGTGATGGACGCGGCCAGTCCAAACCGCTGTACATCAATCACACGTGACTATACTCTAAGCAGTTCTGAACCGAGCGAGCCATCACATGGATGTGGGGATACCACTCTCAGCCTCACCCTGCAGAGATTTCCCAGCTTGTGGGACAACAATCTCAGCCCAGCAGAGCGAGACCGATAGTCACCAGGGTTAGTTAACTCCGCAGTTAACCCTTAAAGGAGAACTATGGGGTTAGGGCTTTTCCCCA
>NW_017314611.1:0-972 GCF_000935625.1 Nanorana parkeri
ATGTGTATAAAAATTTGATACGAATAGTGTCTGTGATATATCTTTTGTTCCAGGAGGTTCTTTTTGATTTAATCAAGGTCTTATACAGATTAAGTCCTCTTTTGTAGTTGTTCTTTAGAGTGGGATCTTTTTACGGGGGTTGGTTTGTAAGTATTTTTTACAAGAAGACATTTAGATTAAATTCATTATTCAGTCCGTTGGGTATCAGAGTATTTAATCTATATGTCCACATCTTCTCCTTCTGGAGGAGAATAGTGTCAAAATCTAGACAGATTTAATGCATAGATCGCCTTTACTCTCAGACCCTCAGGTGATCCTCCGTGTAGATCTAGGAAGTGGGTTGCTATCGGGCTGTCCTTGTCCCTTTTTTTAATCTCATTTATGTGTTCCCCAATTCTAATTCGGAGTGATCTTTTGGTCTTTCCTATATAGTATTTGTGGCAGGGACATTCCAGTTGGTAGATGACCTTACTCGTGTCACAATTCATAAACGAAGTGATGTTATAGATTTTTGTGTTGTCTGTGTTTGAGAAGGTATTAGTCTTATCCACTAGATGACATATTTTGCATTTTCCACAGGGGAACATCCCTTTGGATTTTGTTGATTCCCAGTTGGACTGTTTTGGTCTAAACTCTGAGCTCCCCAGGGTATCCTTAATATTTGGAGCTCTTCTTGCTGTGAGAAGGGGTCTTGGACCTACTATTTCAGAGAGTATCGGACAAAGTTTGAAGTTATGCCAGTGTTTGTTCATGATTACCCTTAAGTTTTCCCATCTCGCACCGTACTTGGTGATCATTCTTGTATAGTTCTTTTCAGCCAGTTGTTTATTCATTTCTTTATCTTTTAGTAAATCCATTCTTGTCTTCTCATTTACTTTGTGTCTGCTCCTTCTAAGTACCCATGTGGATAGCCCCTTTCCCTAAATCTTTAATAAAGATCTTGGGATTCTTTTTTGTAGTCTTCCTGTTTGC
>NW_017314612.1:0-971 GCF_000935625.1 Nanorana parkeri
GACCCCCCGACAAGTGAAAGTATCTCAGACACGTGTGGAGATTCTGAGGGCCGGCTCTCCGGGCGCCATGCCTGAAAGTCTTCTTCCATAGGTACCGCAACCCTCCTCCAAAGCTCAGGCCTGGGACTGCCACGCAGGATGTGATGGGCCAATCCAGACGTGAGCCAATAAACCCGCCACCAGAACCTTGGAGTGTAGGAGGAAGCCGACGTGAACCCCAGAACATGCAAACTCCATGCAGATAGTGTCCTGGCCGAGATTCAAAACAAGGTCCTGCAAGAGCTAACCACTGAACCACTGCGCCGCCCATGTCATAGCCCCATGCCGTATAACATGGATCACCGAGCAGATGAGGAACTTCACCCAACACGCTTCTTGGAACAAAGTCCAGTTTCTCAATGAGGCGGGTGAATCCCCAACAACAGAGAGGATCCGATGTAACAGATCATACATAGTTCATAGGTCATGTATGTGAAGGTTCTTCATCATCCAGGTCATGGTCCATCAGAATTCTGAAATGTGAATTGAGAAAGCTTGTCACATGACCAGCGACATGTGTTCAAGAAAAATACAGCAAAGTACCGTTGTCTTGATTCATCTTCTACAGAGAGGTCATATAGTACTACATCTCCCAACATTGTACATCTAATAAGCAGAGCATCAAAGAATTAGAGGACAATGGAGCAGAGGACTAATGCCTCATGTGGGGAGGCTCGGGGTAGGTCGGAATCCACTTGGAGGGACCACCCACCTCTTTGAAGGCACCATCTGCTGTGGTAGAGAGATGATTCCTATAGACCTGATATAAGATGTATGGGGGCCACTGCAACTCTCCGGAATGCCGGCATAACATAGTAACCAATTTGTTTCTTTCATCTTCCTTTGGAACTCCTTTGAGCAGTGACGTAACAATAGCCATAGCAGCCCATCCAGCTGCTATGGGGCCTGGGGGTGGAAGGGGGCCCCAATAA
>NW_017314613.1:0-971 GCF_000935625.1 Nanorana parkeri
AGCTGGCTCTGCCTATCTAGAGGCAAAGCCAGCTGTACACAAAGACTGTCTCATACCTGCCACTCCTGTAAGGTTTTGTTACCCACTACAGGGGAAATTCAGTTATCATGTATTAATGTATTAATACATGAAGATCAGGTGAGGTTGTAAGCAGATACTACAGGGGTAAAGTGCAGCAATCCTAATAAACCTGCTATAATAAACCTGCAATAAGCCGTGTATGTGAAAGGTGGACCACAGTGAAGATACAACAAGAGAAATATTAGCAAAGAGAAGAATAATTAGATAAATAAATATTGTCTTATTTCCACAGTCCTAGCTGAGCAATGTTTTGGCTCCCCGTATTTACAAGTGCATGTGCTCATGACAGTGTGCGCGTAATGCAAACACTGTAACATGTACCATCTAAGAGGTAACAGAAGCAGTTATTTGTATTCACAGTAGCACTGGGTGCATCTGTCTGTGCCCACGCCCAATGTAGCAGAGACACACAACAAAGCTCACATTTTACTGTGAACTTAGAAACTTTTCCTGGTTTATTTTACTGTCTATGAAATTTCCCCTTGGCCATAGAGGGACACAAACTGACAATGGCTTTAACTATTGGCCACTCTACCATAAAAAGAACAATTTTTGCTATTTGTTTCCCTACTTGAAAGATGGCCATTGCTTCCTGTTCTGAAATTTTCGAAATGGGAGAATGAAAGTGAGATTCTAGCTGCATATGTCTGTTTCTACAGTAGATGCCCAGTGGGACTTGGGTCTGCTTTATTTCACAGTAACTGCGTCTTGTACAGAGAGGTACAAGAAATCATGCATATACCTTGGAGATGGTAAAAAGGCAGGTTGGCACTTCTTACAAGGTTAGTGGCCAGGGTTGACTAACCCTCAGTAATGGATAATGTACACGGACTGCTTACTACTCTACTCAGTCACTGCACCCTTTAAAAGTATGCAAAATCTCAAGGCAC
>NW_017314614.1:0-971 GCF_000935625.1 Nanorana parkeri
AATTGTTGAGTGCGTTTGTCATTTGTTTTGCTTGACCGATCCATACCAGACCCCTTAGGTCCGGTAGGAAGGTTAGGAGGGACCCCAAGGTAAAAAGTAAAAGAAAAAGTGTGTGGGTTCCCCCAAATTCATAGCGGGCCCTTTAGGTCTGGTAGGAATTTCAAGGGGGAACCCCAACCATCAAAAAATGGGGAAAAAAGCATGGGGTCTCCCCATAAATTCCCTACCAGACCCTTAGTCCAAGCACAGGCCTGGCAGGGCAGGAAAGGGGGAGACAAACGAGCACCCCCCTTCCCTGCGCCATACCAAGCCACATACCCATGGCATTGTGAGAGTGCTTTTTCAGGGCTGGAAAACCACCTTATCTCCATGCCGATCAGGTCAGGGGCCTCTTCCGCCACAACCCTGACCCGGTGGTTGTGGGGTCTGCTGGCAGGGTGGCTTATTTGCATTGGGGTACCCCTTTAAAAAAGGGTGCACCCAGATTCTGCCCCCTCTTGTGAATGAGTAAAGGGTACTTGAACCCCTACTCATTTACTAAAGAGATAAAGCCAAATGTAAATAAACACACAACACTTTTAGAAAAAAACCTTTAATTGAAAAAAAAACCACATGAAATGTTTTTGGCAAGTCCTTTAATAAAAAATAAAAATACAACAATATAATCCAGGGGTCAATCACAATGTTCAGCGTTGTCCATGCTGCCGCAACTCATCAAAATATTTTTTTGAAAAACTGACGCCCCTTGACCTGTCCACACCTGATAAACTGCTAAATGAAGAATTTGACAGATGCCAGTTAAATGTAAACAGAGCTAGCGGTGACATAATTTGGCCGCACCTGCAATCACTATTGCAAGTCCCGGCCAAATGAAAATAATGGGTGGAGTCGGCCATGACGTCACGGCTGGCTCCGCTCATTTGTTGTCATACAATAGGTTGGACTTGATGGACTTTATTCAACCTCAAATA
>NW_017314615.1:0-971 GCF_000935625.1 Nanorana parkeri
ACTTTTATCAAACACAATTTTCCAGAATTGCAGTTTAACAAGTTTTAAGTGCACATTACAGACCAAGGCTGGGTAGATACACGCAAATGGACAGTGAAGAATGATTACAGCTGGCTGGCTGAAAGCTCCTTTGGAAATGTATGTTTTTGGTGTTGGGAGGCCAATGCAGGACATTTGGGGCAATATAAATGTGTATTATTTTATCAGCTACCAAAATTTGAGCAATTAATTGTCCCTTAGGCTATAGTCACAACTCTGCATTGTAGTACAATGCATTAAAATAATTATGCATGCTCCATCTTTGGTAAGGTTTCCAACAAAGCATATTTCCCATAGTGATGATTAAAATTGTATGTAAACTGCACCTTGACAACTGCAATCCACAGATGTAAATTTAACCTAACACTTAACCTGACCATAATACTGAAAATGAATCCTAATACTGAAAATAACTTCTAACTTTTATCCTTAAGCCCCTTTCACACTGGCGGTCCGATCCGGTCTGCCTGTCAGTTTTTCAAGTGGACCCCAATGGGTGCCCAAATTAAGTCTATGGGCAGCTGTGTGTAAATAGACTGCCTTCTGTTTACACCCGGCTACCTCCGCCTCCGGACAGGTCCAGAAAAACATCGAAACAATGTGTGCTGGATTGGGGGTAATCTGTTGTAAATGGACACATGTCCGTTTACATACAATTCCCAATAGAGTGACATGAAGATTCAGTTCTTTCCTCCATCGCAAGATCAGCCCGTGTGAAAGGGGGCTTAACCTTTAAAGTAGTATTAAACTCTCAAACTTTTTTCAATAGTGAGTCCACATCAAACAAATATACATTGCTTAGCAAAGTATTTCTTAAAATGTTTACCCAAGCACTTACAGTGATCATGCTTTCAAACAGTTGGCTCCAACTCTCTTAGTTCAGCTTCCCTTAACTTTCTGTCCAGTACAAGATCACAAGGGACAGTTCAGTC
>NW_017314616.1:0-970 GCF_000935625.1 Nanorana parkeri
ATCTGTGCGACTCACTCCGCCATGCGCAGGACACGCCCCCCCTCGTGAGTGGCTCTTCAGGTGTTGCAGCTTACCATATTTGGCGCAGGACTCAATTTTAAAATGATTTTTTGTTGTTTAAATATAGTTTTTCGAGTCATTGGATTTGGTTAATTTAATATATATTTCTGTAAAGAATCTAGTACAGTGACTGTGGCACTGTTTTAACATAGAAGGTTTCATGATGTTTACAAGGTTTGTAAAGGCAGCTGAAAAAGGGGATTTGTATGTGTATAAATATTATGGAACTTAAACCAGTCTGCCAGTGCCTTACATGTGAATGCCATTAATAACATTAAAAACGCGGGTGACATAGAAAAAAACACCAATTCTTCAAATTACATGCTACAGAGATGGCTGTAACCCATTTGCTTCCAGGGCTTTTTTTGCGTTTTTTTGCACACATGATGTAATCCACATTTTAGGCCCAAAAACTTAAAACCCCCCAACATTATATATTTTCTGAAAGCAAAGTCCCCCGAATAAAATGGTGGCAGTTGCAAATTTCTACATTGCATGATATTTGCGCAACTCTTTATCAAACCCAAACAATTTATTAAAAAATGGACTTAAGTGCCCAAAAACACAATATACTACCCTTTTTTTGTAAAATATAAAAGATATTATTTGTTATTGTCCTAAAGGTTGTTCTGAGTACAGATTGTGGCAAATTAAATACTACTAAATCAGTTGAGGGGCAGATTATGTTTCTTTGTAGGCCATCTTTTCAATGCTTATCTTTTTTCAGTCTGGGAAAAAAGGTTTTGGACTAGGTATAACTGTAGTGTAGATTGCAAGGCAGTTTAAGACCTGCAGTCTAGAAATAGGTGCCTTGATTTCTGGAATGAAAACAAGTAATTTTCTGTACTTGAATTATTTTTGAAGAAAGAAAAAAAAGGAAGGAGTGGCATGCATAATTTAGATTGCGGTG
>NW_017314617.1:0-970 GCF_000935625.1 Nanorana parkeri
GGGGGGGGGCTGTGTAGCTGCAGACTGGTCAGGGGGCCCATGGTGACCCGTGTCCATCACCTAAAGTGACTACAATGGGCACAAGGCCATCAGAACTGGAGCATGGAGCGATGGAAGAAGGTGGCCGGGTCTGATGACTCATGTGTATGGCCGGGTGTGTCACTTACCTGGGGAAGAGATGGCACCGGGATGTACTATGGGAAGAAGACAAGCCGGCGGAGGCAGTGTGATGGCCAATGTTCTGCTGGGACACCTCAGGTCCGGCCATTCATGTGGATGTCACTCTGACACGGACCACCGACCTAAACCTTGTTCCTACCAAGTCCCCCCTTCATGGACACGGTACTCCCTGATGGCAGTGGCCTCTCAGCAGGATAATGCGCCCGGCCACACGGCACACATGGATGAAGAATGGTTTGAGGAACAACAACGAGTCTGAGGTGATGACTCCGCCTCCAAATCCTCCAGATCTCAGTCCAGTCGATCATCTGTGGGATGTGCTGGAGAAACAAGTCCGATCCCTGGAGGCCGATCGCCTCACAACTTTCAGGACTTCCAGGATCTGCTAGTGACGGCTCGGTGCCGGATACCACAGCGCACCTTCAGCAGTTTAGTGGAGTCCATGTCTGGACGGGTCAGGAGAAGGGGGACCTACTCAATATTAGGCGGGTTGTCATAATATTATGGCTGATCGCTGTATAACAGACCAAAAGGGAGCAAATAAGAGACATTCATTGTCAGGGTATATATATACTGTATGTGGGAGGGGGAATATGAATGGGCTCTACTTTGCCTAATGTAAAAATAAATGGTCCATGCTTCAATTTTTTCACATCACACATCATGGTGCATTGCGGGGTGCTGTTATACAGCTGCGTTCTTCTTGTGCGTTGCGGTGCTATTCAGAATGACTGGTACCACAAAATGGTAGCGTAAATAGGCCCTAATTCCACCTAGAGCCCCACCCCCT
>NW_017314618.1:0-970 GCF_000935625.1 Nanorana parkeri
CAGAAGGGGGGGTGGGGGTGATTAGAGGGTGTTGGGGAAGTTGCAATGTGTTTCATATGACACCCTAAATATGGCTGTAACATAAAACATGGTCTAAAAAGGTGATGTTGGCCTGTTACGTAGATAACCGAGCTACTAACAATCCAACTAAATAAGAGACGTGACCTCTACAAGTGCGCAGGCCTAGTCGGAGAGCACGATAGGCCCATCAGCAATATAAATGATAAACAACAATGTGTGAAATGGTTCCTTCCGTTGATTATATCTTCTGTGCCAGAAATGGAAAGCGCAAGTACTCAACTCTTCGTGCTCACATTTTACGGCACGGCGCCATCTATGGGCACTCGGAGGTTTTGGAATACATTTACACGACACATTATGGTGGCATCCGGTGGTTTTAAAGTGAAACTAAAAAAATTGCGACGAGGAAGAACTTTTTATGTCTTTTCTGCCCCCCCCCAAAAAAAAACCTAATTCTATCTTCTATCATCTATGTGCATGTTCACTGCCCATGCCCGACATGTGATGCTGGGAGTAGAGCAGGGTACCCAGCACTATGTAACACCAGCATAAGTATGTAGGAGTGACATCATCAGTGGCCAACCAATGGCTGAAGAGAGAAGATGCCCGGCCAAAATTATGACATGTAGGCACTGGGGAAGGGGAGACTGCCATGTGTTCTATGGCAAGAGCCCCGTTCCCCCCCCACAGACACACACACACCTTGCAGCTGGCAACTTCCGTTCTGCTTCAACTCGAACTAGAGCCGAGGTTCATATACTGAATGTATTATATATGTAAGGATACAACAGGCAACACGGCACACGTATCATGTATCATGGCCAGCGTGCTGATTGCTACATATTAGAGGGACAGGAATCAATAAAAAAACATCACTTAAAGGATAAGTGCACTTTAAAATAAAGAGCATTTGTGTAAGGAGTCCACTTCACTTGACATATGACTACGG
>NW_017314619.1:0-970 GCF_000935625.1 Nanorana parkeri
AGAGTAGGTGTACAATCCCAGAAATTCAAGTGCAGAGTCCACCTTTAAAGTCTCTGAGAAATAAAGTAAAAGAGAGTCTCAGGTAGTTTAATTCTCCATAATCTAACAAGAACTGAATAAATACTTTTGGGTGAACTGACCCTTTATTCAGTCAACAAAGGTATTAACACCTAACTCCCAGCATAGGCCAATCTATTGTGCTTATACATGGTATATAGGGTAAAATTGGTTTGATCTCTCAATGTTCCTTAAAATAACAGAAATTTACCAACATGTAATCCCAACAGTGCAGATAGTGGATGTTTATGCATGCTGTATGTTGCATCCCCTTGGCTTAAAGGCACAGGCAACCACTTAGAGTGCAATGTAAGGAAAATCACATATTAATTATGGTGCAACACCTCAACCACCATAGTCCTTCAGTGATAGGGAAAAGCTTTACTACGTTTTCTAGCTGTTCCACTATTATGTATCTGGGAGATGAAATCAGAAAGTCTTATATATAGGATGGTATTTGTATATTTAAGCTGTGATGCGATAATTAGCTTTACAAGTTCTGTATATAAAGCATATCCACTCTTACAAAGAAAAAATACAAATAAATGCCCCAAGACCCAGAATGTGGTCATTGCTCACATGAACATTATTTTTGTTAAAATTATTTGTAGTGAATGTGTTTAGGAGGAAGCCACTATTGCTTGTGTTTTGGACTGCACATAAAGATTTATGAGTACCACTGGCGGACACTGATTGACGTTGCCATGGAAATGGCTTGCTTGCAATTAGGGTTTCTGTTATGCCAGCAGACATTTTAATCTCTGCTAGCAGCAGGAACTGTGTCAAGGGCTTAGTAGCTATTTAGTGTACTTAGACGTTTCTGTATCCCCTGGGCCTCCGTTTCTCAACAGAATAATATACAGTAGTCTGTCATTAAATATCATAGAACAATGAATGCTGTATATAACTGAGA
>NW_017314620.1:0-970 GCF_000935625.1 Nanorana parkeri
TATATTGTCATTTCTAAACATTTTCCATTCCATTATCCAATTACATTTGATGTTGAAATAAGAAAAGTCCTCTGCTTATTGACATTGACCTAACATTGCACATGTTGCAGTTACAGTGTTTTGTTCTTTTGTTTAAAAGGTGGTGCTCTTGCTGAAGGATTTCAGACCAGGTTTCTGGAATTTCAGAGGTTCGAGAAGTTGTTTGAGGTACATTGAGATTTCCCTGGTTATAGCAGACCTCAGCTGAGTGTTGGACATTATTATGCAGGCATAAAGTGAACCTGTACCTGATTTTCAGTTCTTAGTTGCCTTTTAAGAAAGCAGACAAGCTTCATCTGTGTCATTCTATAATTTTGTTTCACTCTGTTACTGGGTCCTGACTTCAAGGCTAAAACCTGCCAACTGCCACCCCTGTCCAATGATAAATGCCTATGCTGGTCACTGACATAGCCTCATTGGATAGTGACATTGCAGTTGACAGAGCTTGGCCATGAAGTTATGGGAAGTCCATCCTCAGAAACAAACAAAGAGGGGCACAGAGAAAGCTTTTATGGATAACAACATTAATGGTATGCACATTGCTGTCTCTGCTCTGAGTTTGATAACTAATATCTTTGATAAAGAGTTAAAGGATCTTAACCAACATGCTTATGCCTTAGAAATTGTGTTAAGTGTAAAAAACATCAGATGAAAGGGATTTCAGAGAACATCCCTATGTACATGGCAATCCCATCTATGGGTATTTTTCTTTGCCCGATTTTAAGCATTTTCAGTGGGAATTATTTTGAAGCATCTTAAAAGAAAGAAATTAAGAAATAAGTGGAAATGAACCATAAAACTGCCTGAGTGGGAAATCAAAGAAAAGTGAGTAAGCTTAAAGTAACACTAAAGTCCGGAGTTAAATCTTAAAAGTACCTTACCCATTAACGAAAATGTACCTTATTTGTGTATCACTCGGCTGTAGATCCTC
>NW_017314621.1:0-970 GCF_000935625.1 Nanorana parkeri
TTTTGAAAATAAAGAAATTGTTATTCAAAAAAAAAAAAAGTCACATTCACTGATTTTTGTAGGGCAGGACTTTGTTCTGTTTTGACAGGAGTGTTTTGAGTTCGTCTTTGATTTTCAAAGTGGGCTCAAACTCAAAAAGGGGGTGCTTTCAGGTGCCTGCTAGCATCCTCAGATTATCTTTAGAGTACCCTAGGAATTGCAAAACCCGTGGCACTGCATTATTCAAAAATTCTATGTGCAATTGCAAAGCATCATACCAAATGGGACATTTAACCACTTTAAAAAGTTTACTGGAAAGTGCCTCATAAAAAGGCATTTTTCCTTTGTGAACTCTAGAATACAAATTTTGACCACAGCTTCCATGTTTTGCTTTAAAATAATCAACCAAGAAAGAATAGTATGTCAGGAGAAAAATAATAGGTTATTCAATTAAAATAAAACTTTGTAGCTTTTTTTTTTTTTTTTTTTTGCAATAATTTTTTATTTTTCAACATAAACATAAAACATACATGGTACAGATATAATGATAATTCTAAGACGCTAGTAACAGTCACCTTCTTGATTACATTCGCAGTTCTGTTGTTATGTTTCAACTGTTAACATAGAGATCGAGCCGTATAAACTTTAGCGTCTTGAGATGCTTGTTGAAAGGGCCAGAGTACCCTATCTTAGAAATAGAGATAAAAGGAAAGAAGGAAGACCAAAAGAAGTAGAAGGACTGGGTGGGAAGGGGGAAAGGGATCTGTGGCAGCGGAGCAGAGCCTCCAGGTCAGGGTGTCCGTTTTAGAGTGACGTAGGACTCGTGAGGGGAATGGTTGGGTGCGCATGTGCCCACCAGGGGTCCCAGACCTTCCGGAATTTCTTTTGAGTGTCCATCAGGATACTGGACAGTTTTTCGTTAATGAAGAATGAGTCAAGCCATCTGCTGGCCCCATCAAAGGGGATCTGCTGCTTCCTCCACGCCTGTGCT
>NW_017314622.1:0-969 GCF_000935625.1 Nanorana parkeri
TCACAAATCTCAAAAAAGATGCTCTCCTGTGCTGTGCAGCAGTGCATTCTTAGCAGATTTGGGATCCCTAGCTCTCTCATTTATGTTGCATTCATATAAGCGAGCATGCCAGAAGTTGAGGATGTAAGATAAATGTATTATACATTTTTCTTCCACTGTTTTATTGTTTTCAGTTAGAATTTTTATTCAGGTAGTGGGGGACAGGGGGGCTGCAAAGTAAGTGGACCTTTCAATGCGTGTTTTAAAATGAAAGTTAAGGTTAATAGTTTTTCATCTGTAGCAATCCTAACCCAAACTAATATGGTTTACATGTTACATTTTGGCATTGGAACCAACATTCATGATATACCAAACACTCAATCTCCTGATCTTGGTAACAGTTCTTATGAGCTTTACTGGTGGCACTACAATAAAATGGCAGGGATTCTTCTACTTCTGGGGTCACCACAGCGTGAAAGGTTTAATGGAGGCAGAACCCTCCAGTAATATTAGCGTATCTGCAACTCGCCATAGAAGTTGACTAACAGTATAGTACAATGTTAAGCCTATTCAGCATTTTATGGAGAAAATGTGTGATTATATCATGTTTAACTTGAACCTCGGGAAGGGATCCCTTCTCCTAAACTGCTTCTGTTGAAATAGATAGGAGACTAGCATGAGTATAGGACCCTTTTCTAAGAAATCATATTTATGGTATGTTCATAATTTGTTTTTATACTTATTAGAGTTTTTAAGGCATGCACTATGATTCACTCAACAGAACTATTTATTTTTTCTGTAATTTCCAGATTAAAGCAAAATATTTAAGAATACAGTAAATACCAAGAATGTTGTTTCTTAATATTAGCCTCCTCTGGGTCCTGACCAGGATACCTTGCTATAAAGGTGAATATGTAATTTCTCCTGAAAAAAAAACTTTTAGAGCCTGTGGTACATTCCTCATGCCCTCTTTGACCTGGTATTGTCTTC
>NW_017314623.1:0-969 GCF_000935625.1 Nanorana parkeri
ACTGATGGGGTGGTCATAATAATCTGGCTACTCAGTGTATTGCAGACATTTTTTCCAAGCTGCATGAATGTGCATGTTTTAAGCTTGTTGGCCATCATCAGAACAGTGTATGGAATCAATGGCTTTTAGGGTGAAGGGCTTATAGAGCAATGTGAAAGTATATCCCAGAAGGTTATGGTGAGGAGGAACATAAGAAATTAAATGCCCTCCTCTGAACCAGTGTGTAGCACAGTAGAATCAGAAGTCTTATTTAAATATCACCTCAATTCACAAAGTTAACGCACCAGGATAAGGATACTCAATTATTTTCAGCTGAGACAATGAGATTTAAATTTTATAGTCATATGGCGAAAATGAAGAACTTTATCCTTTTGTAGACGTTTAGTGAATTGTGCCTTTTGTCTTCTATAATTAACTCTTTGAATTTTGCTTGCTTAGCCCTCATTTCTACAATTATATCTGTAGACTTTATAATTTATATATATACTCAATTCACAATGCTATGTACAAGGATTAGGATCTTTATTGTTTGCAAATCTCATTGTACTCAGCTGACTTTTTTTAAAACAAGATTCCCTCTCTTTGGTGTGTTAGCTTTGGGAATGGAGCCTACTAATGTATACAGTAATCCCTGTGCTTGAAATTTCCTGACATCCAGTTCTTCTTATTCATTGTATGCCAGTGTTTAGAATGTAGTAGTTTTGTGGTACATCTCTGGCTATTGTGCACATCAAAAATGTAAGGAGTAGAGCAGCACCAACATACATTCCCCTAATGAATGCTTTTTTGCTACTAAAATTATGTGTGCTGCAAGAGGAAATAATGACGGTGGTGTTAATTGTCAATAGCCAGATTGCCGGTTTAAATTTCTCCTCTGCAGTTTAGAGAAGTAGTTTAAAAAAGTATTTAGTCAGCCACCAATTGTGTTAGTTCTCCCACTTAAAAAGAGGAGAGAGGCCTGTAATTGGC
>NW_017314624.1:0-969 GCF_000935625.1 Nanorana parkeri
TTTTTATACCAAATAGAAAAAGCGTTGGTGTCATACCTCTCGTTAAAACCCAACTCTTTCTTTCTTTGATTTTGATATAAACACAGATGGTTTGCCTTCAAATTACCATTTTGCTGCTTGCCGTAAAATTATCTTGTATGCGGAACTTGGTATGAATAAATCTAATCTGTTTGGATTCCTGCATTCTGAGACTAACATTACATTTTCACATATGCTAAGTGGCTTATTGGCCTAATTATACCGCTGAAATCCTATTTTCCTGCCTGTTGGGGCGGCTAAATCTCCGTTCTGAATGTTCTTCACTGGGTAAAATGTATGTCTATATGTACTGAAAGTACAATAAGTATAGTAACTACCTACAAATGTATAATAAGTACATACAGATAAGAACTATAATTACTGAAATGCTGGTCTGCGCTAAAAAAGGAAAGAAAGGAAGTGAAGGGAATCATGGATGGAGGATGAATAGAGGGATGGAGGGAGGTAAGAATAGATGATAAACTGATAGGAATGGATTATAAACACAAATGAAGGATGAATGGACAGATGGATGGATGGATGGATGGATGGATTATACATTGATTAGGCATAATTGGATAAATGAATGGAGGGAGTAATA
Organism: Nanorana parkeri; assembly: GCF_000935625.1. Lineage (NCBI taxonomy): Eukaryota > Metazoa > Chordata > Amphibia > Anura > Dicroglossidae > Nanorana > Nanorana parkeri. The sequence continues at coordinate 620 of NW_017314624.1, forward strand.
GATGATAAGTTGATAAAGGATGGCTAGATGGATTGGTGGTTGGATGGAGGTAAGAATAGATAATGAATGGTGGATGGGTGGATTTAGGGAAGGATGAGTAATAAACGGATGAAAGATGGATGGATGACACATGGATGAAGGAAGGGAAAAATAGATGATAAACCAGTGAAGCATGGATGGAGGGAAGGAAGATAAATGGATGAAGGATGGATGGAGGGAATGATGGAAAATGAACTGATGAAGGACGGATGGAAGACTAAATATTAATTGAATCTTCATTCATTTAGTGGATAGACAGATGGAATAATAGAAAATAAATGGATGAAGGATGAATGGAGGGAGGGAAAATG
>NW_017314625.1:0-969 GCF_000935625.1 Nanorana parkeri
CGGCAACCCGCTGATGCGAGTCTGCCGTCCGTCCATTTTTTTCTGAACGGGTGGACGGCAAGAGGTTAATGTATTGGCTGATGACAGAGGTAATCATAAAGCTTTAGAAATAAATTATATGTTCATATGATTTCTGATTTTTATTAGGCATGTAAGTTTCATACCAAATTGAAATTTTGAAATATTTCTTTAAATTGGCATTCAAATGTATCCATATTTCAGATGCATTTGAATTTCTGAATTTGAATGCATCTGAATTTTTTTCCAAGTTTCGTTCAAATTTTCAAATTCCCAATTCTAATGATCACTACAGACAAAGATGACCAGTATGCACTAAGATGACCAATAGGAACTTAAATGACCAATGCACACTAAGATGACCAGTATGGACTAAAATGGTCAGTACAAACTAAGAAGACCTGTACGGACTAAGAATAAGGACTAAGATGGCCATTAAGGACAATAATGACCAGTACGGACTAAGATAGCCAATACAGACGATGAGAACCAGTGTGGACTAAGAGGACCAGTACAGACTAAGATGACCAATAGGAACTAAAATGCTGAGTAAAGACTAAGATGACCAGTTGGAACTAAAATGACCAATGCACACTAAGATGACCATATGGACTAAAATGATCAGTACAAACTAAGATGACCTGTACAGACTAAGAGGAGCAGTAGGGACTAGGATGACCAATATGGACAAAAATGACCATTACAGACTAAGATAACCAGTATGGACTTAGAGGGCCAGTAGGGACTAAGATGGCCAGTACGGACTATAATGACCAGTACAGAGTAAGATGGCCAATACAGACGAAGAGCACCAGTATGGACTAAAAGGACCAGTACAGACTAAGATGACCAATAGGAACTAAAATACAGAGTACAGACTGAGATGACCAATACAGGCTAAAATGAGCAATATGGACTAAGATGACCAGTATGGACTAAGATAACCAGTAC
>NW_017314626.1:0-271 GCF_000935625.1 Nanorana parkeri
GTACAAACTGTGGGTGGGAGGTGCATTTGGGCTACCATTAACCGCTTGCTGACCGCGGTGTCCCCTCCCCCTTCCTGTGGCGGCCATTTTTCATTGTTCAGCGCTGCGGTACTTTGACTGACGTTTATTCCGTCATGCAAGCGTCCATACAGGAAGTGGTACAGTGCAGCGTCCATACAGGAAGTGGTACTGTGCAGCGTCCATACAGGAAGTGGTACTGTGCAGCGCCCATACAGGAAGTGTACCGTTCCGAGTCCATACCGGAAGTGGT
>NW_017314626.1:559-969 GCF_000935625.1 Nanorana parkeri
TTCAGCGCTGCGGTACTTTGACTGACGTGTATTCGGTCATGCAAGCGTCCATACAGGAAGTGGTACAGTGCAGCGTCCATACAGGAAGTGGTACTGTGCAGCGTCCATACAGGAAGTGGTACTGTGCAGCGTCCATACAGGAAGTGGTACAGTGCAGCGTCCATACAGGAAGTGGTACTGTGCAGCGCCCATACAGGAAGTGGTACTGTGCCCCGCCCGCTGATCACACAAAGCGTTCCTTCCCGATCTCTGATCAATAATAGCGATCGGCGCCAATATCAGAACCCGATCCGCATCATCGGGAAAGTGTGTGAGATAATATCAACCTTCCAGAACTCGTCTCTTCCAGACATACATCATAGATATACGGGGAGAGGAGAGAGAGAGGGGGGGGAGAGAGAGGGAGAGAG
>NW_017314627.1:0-969 GCF_000935625.1 Nanorana parkeri
GCCGCTCAGTGTATATAATAATCCGGCCGCTCAGTGTATATGGAACTGAGTTTATCTATATACACTATATTACAAAAAGTATTGGGCTCCTCCCCCTCCAAATCATTGGATTCAGGTGTTCCGTGACATTTCCCGCCTACTAAATATTCCGCCGCGGTCGCCTGTTACTGGGAACTCTTATAGCCACCCATGACCCAATACATCCTACCTGACAGCCACTCTCAACCCCAGACAACACACCTAACAGCTTGCCCCTACCGATTAAAACCTACCTGGCAGGTTTGCCCCTGACCCTATATACTCTACCCTAACCCCATACAGTCTTCCTGACAGCCCCCTTGACCCAATAAAGCCTACCCGACAGCCCCTCCAAACCCCAGAAAACCTACCTGACAGCCCCTCCTGACCCAATACAGCCTACCTGGTACATGCCCCCATTGGCAGCGCCTGTCTTTTTAGTTAAACAATAGATTGCTCATTACTCATACAAATGTTCACAACAAGATTTGTCTCACTGGCAATCCGATGGGCGTGTCTGGGTTTGGCGGTTGCCAGGAGAACGGTACTTGCCTGACTGCATTGTGCCAAGTGATGGTGGCACTGTAGGGGACCCGTGCCCATCGCCGTCCCCTACAGTGCCACCATCACAGGTGAGACCATCCGACGGGCTCATGTGGTCATTTGGCATTTTCATCCCCTGACATTGCAATGAATCCAGACACTGCCCCAGCAGTACCCTGCCAATGCTTCATCCCAAACCTGTGCAATCAGTCAAACCACATCCATATTTTGGCAAACCCCCCCCCCCTTTCAGGTTTAGGTGGTCAAAATCATCCTATCAAAATCTACATCATTAGAGTGGTTATCTGATTGCAGACTTGAGGAGATGCCGAAAAACACAGAACTGTGAGAGGAAATGGTAACAACATAGAAAAACAGAGAAACAAAACAAAAACAATGTAACAAAAA
>NW_017314628.1:0-968 GCF_000935625.1 Nanorana parkeri
TGCTCCTCACACTGCTCCCCACACTGCTCCCCGCACTGATCTCTCTCCTTTCTGCATCTTGTCCCAGGAGTGACTTGTATCCGTCCCGAGGAGCTGGAGTTCCCCAACACCATGACGGACATTGATTATGACACCTGGATGCTGAGGTAGGACCGCTGTCCCTGATGAGGAAAGTCTCTCCTCTGCTCTGATTGGTCCCTTGTTCTTACTGGAGCTTGGCGGCCCCTAATTGTATGGCTAAGCTCCGCCCACCCGCCACCATTCCTGTGTCCAGTGACACTGTCAGACCAGTGAAAGCTTCTGGTCCATGATGGTCCCAGCAGTCCAGCCGTAGTGGCCCCCAGAGGGCGATGGGGGCCCCATGATGGTCCCAGCCATTCCTCTGTTTTACCAGCAGTCCAGTCGCAGTGGCCCCCAGAGGGTGATGGGGGCCCCATGGTGGTCCTAACCCTTCCTGTGTTTTCCAGCGGCACGGCCATCATGCAGGACGGGAACACGCTGAGGACCAATTACGGGTGTGATTTGGACTCTCTGGGGTCGGCTTCCCGTATTGGAATGATGAAGACGGCCAGGGGAGACCTGCACTACTTTATTGATGGTGTGGACCAGGGCGTGGCCTGTACAGGACTTCCTGCCTCCAGAGGTAAGCTCCACCCACAATGCTTTGCTCTCTCTCTCTCTCTCCACCCACTTCCATTAACCGTCGTCTCTCCTCCGCAGATATCTTTGCTGTGGTGGACCTGTATGGTCAGTGCGTCCAGGTGTCCCTGACTGGTGGGAGTGGTCTGATCGATAACAGCTTATCGGCTAGTCATGTGACCGATAAATCCCTCCCCACCCCCTCACCGGGTAAGTTGGCGGTATGCAGTCGCTGTATAAGAGTGTACGGCTTTGCCAAGAGCTGCCCAGTGGGTGTCGGTGCCTACGGCTCCTCCCTCTGGGGGTCAGCGTCTCCTGCTCCTCCCTCT
>NW_017314629.1:0-967 GCF_000935625.1 Nanorana parkeri
TGAACCGAAGGGGTCCAGGGGCCGGAGCTAGCCAAAGGATCGGCCGCAGCTACGGCTAGATCCCTCGGCAGCTACGTGAATAGACCCTATTAAGCATACCTTAATTTAGGCCAAGAGCTTCGAATATAAATTCAATTTAACTTTACCACAGGCACATAGTAGCATAAGAAACCAAAGGGCCATAGCATAATAAAGCATAATTAAATCCCACAGCCAGCGTGAATATAAATTAAAACAAATTAAATTAACTACAGGTCCTTAGTAAAATAACCCTAGGAAAGCAGTGTAATCTAACTTAAATTATCCACAGGACAATAGTGAACTATAGTAAACGCTGATTCAAACAGAAGGACGTAGCGAAACTAAAATTAAACGCGGGGTAAATTAAATTAGTTAAAATAAATGAAGGGCTTCAGTGAAATAACCACAGTGCGGTAGTATAACAATAATAAAAATAAAAAAAATACACTAAACCAAAAACAGGGTATCAAATAAATAAAGGGGGAAATGTCTTCCATGAGTGGTTGTGCAACGAAGTGCACGTCGTGCGCAATGTATGCGTTCCTTGAACAGGCGTTTGAGTGGGAATACACTTGCGCTCGATGTGAGCGGGTTGTTTGTTTGGAAGCCCAGATTCTGGATCTAAGCAGCAAACTGGCAACACTGAGGTGCATAATCAACATGGAAAAGAGTCTGGACCTAACGCACCAGGCTGTGGTAGAGGGGGGGCCTAGATGAGACAGGGGGTGCGGAGGAGCAGGATCCCGAGATGGGGAGCTGGGTCACTGTTAGAAGATGGAGTAGAGGGAAGAGTGCTAGAGAGGTCAGCCCTGAACTGGTTAACCCCAACAAATATGCCAGGTTGCGTGATGTTGGGGATATTAGTTCAGGGGTGACTCTGCTGGAGCAGGACGCCTCCTCACTACCGGCTCTTCAGACAAGACGGGCTGCACCTTAATGGGGAAGG
>NW_017314630.1:0-967 GCF_000935625.1 Nanorana parkeri
GAACACCTGAATCCAATGATTTGGAGGGGCGTCCCAATACCTTTGGCAATATAGTGTAGTTCAACATCCTGCTAATCTATAACATATAAATAAGAAGTATAGCACTTTTCCAATCAATTATTTCTATGATACCTGTATTTATATGTTGCACGTTTGCATCAAGAGCAGCTGAGGATTTAGCACATACATTTAAGTGTTTCTTTTCGTTCATTATGTTTTCAGCTAGGCCAATTTAGGTAACGCAGAAAATTTAATATAATTGGTTATTCTGCTGATCTACGAGCAATCTAATCCAGACTTTATAGGACTATGAAACTGACAAGCCATGAAATGTTTAACCACGCAGCTATAAAAATTTGGGTTACATAAAGCATGACCTAAGTGGCAGTATGTGCTGTGATGTCATTGTGTGTGCAGTAGCATGTGTACCAACAGAACAGCCAAAGACATCACTTCTCTGTTTCCTGACTCATAATGTTGTCACCGGGAACAGCGGCCAAAGGAGAAAAACGGATTTACTGCTGTTGAGAAATTGAGAACTAAAAATAAAAAAAGAGAACTTAGATGAGAAGGCAAGGCAACCACATTTGCCTGGATGTTGATTGTAAAGGACTAACTACTCTAAAATGTAAGATAACAGATAGACTTGCAAAGGGAAAGGAGCACTAAAATACAACCATCATTTAGAAACTGCAAATATGGAGTATACTATAGTAGGGAAACATGGCAGCACCAATATGAAGACTAGCGATCCACCGATACTGGTTTTTCGGTATCAAGTACCAAATTGTTTTCGGTACTCGCCAATACTGTAAGTCCCATTAAGGAAGCTGGGCGGAGTGTAATGACTTTCCACCCGGCTTCCTGTTTTTAATGACTCACCACCTTGCTTACCGACTAATCAGGAAGCTGGGTGGCGAGTCATCACACGCTGCTCAGCTTCCTGATTGGCTGGGAAGCCGGCTCC
>NW_017314631.1:0-967 GCF_000935625.1 Nanorana parkeri
AAGCCAGAACTGACAGGAGCTGCTCTGCTCTCAAATTTCCAAAATGCGAGCAGGCGAGTGGAAATTTTAAGCCCTGCTCCTCTGCAAGTGCCTGCAAGGACTCCTCTCTCCTCGCAGGCACTTCCGATCCAGCGGTGTCTGCATGCAGGTGCACACGTCCATAGACTTACCTTGCGCAGAGGCGGCTCTCTAATTAGGCGAGTTAGGCGGTCGCCTTAGGCCTCGCGCTCACGAGGGCCTCGCGGCCACCTAACTCGCCTCCACTACAGCTCCCCCTCACCTGACTCAGTCAGCCCTTGAGTAGAGGAAGAAGCGATCTCCTCACGGGAAGAATGGGGCTCCGGCAGTTCCCCCCGCAGCCTCCGTACCGGATCTGTCACTTGCAGAGTAGGAGAATCCGCGCGGAAGGTCCTCCCACACGGTTTCTCCTGCTAGTACTGACGGCCGGAACTACTTTCGCCAGTTCCTACATCCTCTCCTGCAGAGAGAGGAGAGGGCCCGCCCGGCGTGTTGTGCCCTTCCACTTCTGCAGCAGCCAGCGGTGGCATCGGAGGAGGCCAAGGAGGAGGCTGATACCGGAGGGACACGGAGTTGACCCCTCGATCAGGAGTTCAGGTTAGTGAAGCACCCCTGTTTTCTTTTTTTCTTTACCATTTCATTTATTTCTGAATTATTATTTTTTTCACTTTGTACAATATAAAAAAAATACAGGAATTCACAGTGTCTAAGGGCTCTTTCACACCAATTGTGATGCGTTCCATAGCGGTGGCTGCTGGAACGCACCACAATCGCTCACCAAACTTCCCCCTGCGTTCTGGGGCGGGAATGGCACTGCTTCTGCGCCCGCAGTGCGATCAGATGCACGGCAAAACATTGCCTGCGTTCTGTTCCACTGCAAACGCAAAAAATAGAGCAAGCAGCATGCACGTTTGCAGTGGAACAGAACGCAGGCAATGTTTTGTCACGC
>NW_017314632.1:0-967 GCF_000935625.1 Nanorana parkeri
CTGAGCAGGAAGGGAGGATAAATCTTCCAAACAGGAACACAAGCACTAGTATAAAGTTGAGAGCATTTCTAACCCTTCTGCACTCTATTTAAAACGAAGGGAAAAAGGTTTTGGCTTCAGTTTGGCTCTGATCAGCATCCTGAATGTTTCATTTCTCCTTTACCTCCATATACAATTTGTTCATTATTTAATTGATATTAGTAAACACACATATTCTGGGTGTCAGCCCTGTCACAAACTGTTCACCTACACTCTGCACTCTGTTGTAGGATTTGTATTTGGCACAAACTGCATTTGCTAGTATGGTCACACAATCGTGTTATAATAAGTACGAAGCTGGTTGCTCTGCTCTGTAGACATGTCTCCCCACGCGTTGTCTACCCGCCTTCCTCTACAAACCATAAAAATAAATATTACACTTTATTCCCTCTTGTTATTTTCAAGAGGACCTATAAAAATTAGATCAGCATACACCCTTTTCTGTTCCTCTGAAATGTTTAAACTGCTCTAATTTATGACAGATTGTATGCCACCAATTTTCTGTGAAGACAGTGAGCTTTACCCTGTACATACATTTACTTGTACTGCAAAGATCCCCATTTGTTGGTATGTAACAATCTATGATGCTATTTTACTGTATGTGCTTGGCTGAGAGACAAAAAGTACCGTAATCTTCACTAGCATACCTTGCTTACATTCAAGGAAATCACAGTGTGATTAACTGCAGACATACTGCAATATCACCTCTGTACATGAGTCCCTCTGAGCATACCTCTGCTTGTTAAATTAAATTACAAAGGGATTAAAATCCGGATTTTGCAAATTTTTTAGGGCATTTATTTTACACTACCAAAATACAGCCTAATATTCACTAAATTACTAAAATTCAAGCAGCCACTGCCTGCAGCATATCAGTTGTAGTAAATCCAGTGGCGTAACAACCGGGGGGTGCGTTCGCCCCGGGCGC
>NW_017314633.1:0-966 GCF_000935625.1 Nanorana parkeri
CTTCTTTGTAACTTTACTTTGCAAGTAATTATTCCAGGCCTACAGTAAGTTGAGTATTATATTTAGAATTCCCTTCTGCACCTGTCTGTCTTCCCTACAAAAATGTGTATTTAACTTAAAACAGCTTACATTACACATGATAAATTACTGACAAGAAAAAATGTAAAGTACAAGGCTAATACAAAGTGATTTGGTAATATACACAAATGTGAAACCCGCACAGTCAGTATAAGTGACACCCTACTGCACCTGTCTGTCTACCCCACAAAAATGTGTATATAACTCAAAGCAGCTTATACTACACATGATAAAAACCTCCACAATAAATAAAAAAATTAATAAATAACATGCACGGCTAATACAAAGTCATATGGTAATATACACAAATTAAAAATCCACAATCACAGTACAGGCAGTCCCCGGGTTACAAACAAGATGGGGTCTGTAGGTTTGTTCTTAAGTTGAAGTTGTATGTAAGTTGGAACAGGTAAATTTTTTAAGTGTAACTCCAGCCAAAATGTTTTTTGGGGGGATAGCATAGGGAAGGGTTTACCCCCGTAACGTTTGTTTTGCTGTGTGTGCCCCTGTTCAGAAGATTTAACCTCACTTTCTGTCCCTGTGACAATTGGATTTTGAAAATTTTACGTTGTCGTGGAAACAAGGATTGGTGATAAAGCTTCAGTGGAGACACCTTTTTCCCATGATCACTCTCTTACATGAGTGAATTTCCCTTCCTAGGGGTAGATTTCCTTTCACTTCCTGTTGTCTCAAGAACAGGAAGTGAGATTAAATCTTTCTAAGGAGGATACAGACAGCAGTAAAAACCTCACAGTAACCCGGAAGCAGGGATGGATTTACTCTCCCTGCCGCCCCAAGGCCAGGTTCCGCGAAACACCCCCGCGCCGTGCCAACCCCCCTGCGTCGTGCCAACCCCCCTTCCCATCAATGGAGAATGGCAACCAGATG
>NW_017314634.1:0-966 GCF_000935625.1 Nanorana parkeri
AAATCTGCAGATAATTGTAAGGTGTGTGGGCAGCTTTAAGCAGTGTTTCTCAACCTTTTTTCAGTCACGGCACACTTTAGAAGTGTGCAAAATCTCAAGGCACCCTGGACTAAAATGTAAAAAAAACTTAAATGTAAAAAACTGCGGGTGGCCCCTTTAAAATCCATACCACACCCTTATCCCAGATAATAGTCTTCTAGGGGTTTTAAGAGGGGGGGGTAAACATGCTCAACATGTGAATTTCATTTCATTCCAAATAGATATTCATGCAAATTTCGTTAAATTTGAAAAAGTCAGAATACAAACAAATCTGAATGTTCTTGTAATGAAAATTCGGATCCATCCAAAACAAAACGTAATCAGACATGTGACTGTTCTTTGGCCAATCAGATGGGTTTTTTGGCTGTTGAGGGTTGCAATACAGACACAGTCATGTGACTTCATTCCGAAAAGAATAATTCAGACGAATCTGAAATCCGAGAAACAAAAGAGTCAAAAATCTGAATTGATCAGAAGCGAAATGAAAGAATTTTATTTTAATTATAATTTTATTTTATTTACATATTTATCACATGCAAAAACACACAAACAAATGGGTGTCCCCTATTCAAACCAGAAGCCCCCTTCACATCAGAGCCCCCCTTTCACATCAGAAGCCCCCCTTCTCATCAGGAGCCCCTTCCCACCAGAGCCTCCGCTTCACATCCGGTACACCCCTTTTACATCAGAGCTCCCCCTTTAGTGAAAATTTGACTGCACCCCTGACAAAGCCAAAAGACACCCCAGGATGTCATGGCACTGTTCTAATTGGCTGCCACAGATTGCATCACTGTGCATATCACATAGGTTCCTTACACTGACACACTGACTGTTTTATATATGCGTTTTCTGTATGCGTTTAAAATAGTTTTCTTTGCGCATACACATGCATCTAATGATTTCCAATGGATCTATTCACACTTTGCG
>NW_017314635.1:0-215 GCF_000935625.1 Nanorana parkeri
TGCAGGGTTCCTGGAGGGTGAAGGGTTCCTGGGGGGTGCAGTGTTCCTGAAGGTTGAAGGGTTCCCGGGGGGTGCAGGGTTGCTGGGAGGTGCAGGGTTCCCGGAGGGGGAAGGGTTCCCGGAGGGGGAAGGGTTCCCGGAGGGTGAAGGGTTCCCGGAGGGTGAAGGGTTCCCGGAGGGTGAAGGGTTCCCGGAGGCTGCAGGGTTCCCGGAGG
>NW_017314635.1:581-966 GCF_000935625.1 Nanorana parkeri
GAAGGGTTCCCGGAGGTTGAAGGGTTCCCGGAGGGGGAAGGGTTCCCGGAGGGGGAAGGGTTCCCGGAGGTTGAAGGGTTCCCGGAGGGTGAAGGGTTCCCGGAGGGTGAAGGGTTCTTGCGTCTCATTACAGCCTCACTGCAGCCAGAACTGATATTTCAGTGTTTACTTTACCTCTCGGGGGCTCCCGCAGTGAGATCTGAGTACCCCAGCCCTTGCCAGGGATCATTGCCCAGGGGTGCCTTGGGATAGACTCCGCCCCCTCACATGGGCCACTTATTGGGTAAATATGTGTCCCTGGAGCAATACTCAAAATGTTCTCCTGATATCAAGGAGGATCTACCTGACCCTTATATATCCCCTGGACCCCCATGACCCTTATATA
>NW_017314636.1:0-966 GCF_000935625.1 Nanorana parkeri
TGCTGTTTAATCACATCATTCTCTTCAGTTTCTCTGTGATAATAAAGGTTGGATCATGTGTTCAATTACCAAATGTAATTTAACCTCCTTCCCCAAGAGACCAGCTACATTCTATAAGGTGAGGGTCAGGTATGTATGAAGATAAAAATAAAAAAGAGTGTGCAAATACATGGGCATAATGAATTGTAAATCACTTCAGGCCTATTGCCAGCACTGTTCCTCAGAGTGCATATGCAGGGGTTAATGGATTGTAAATCTCTCCAGCCCTTTGCCATCACTGCTTCTCAGAGTGAACTTCTGGATTATCACCAGTACTGCTCCCCAAAGACAGAGGAAGCTGCTCAATTTGGGATGAAAAGTCCTCTTCAAGCTGTGATAAAGCTGCTACACATGCAAGATCCGGCTATTAGAATCCAGCTAGCGGATTGGATCACAAGGATTGTACAACCTTTAAGCAGCGCTTGGCCTGCGATCACCTGGCAGGATGCTGTGCCAGGTTCCCCCTGCAGGGGGCAGCAGAGGATAAAGAGGCAGAAAGGTACAGGTCTGCAACCTTACACAGAGGTGATATTCTTCATGAACTGTCACTAAACCAGAACTAGACCAGTCAAGCAGCTACATCCACAAGTTCCCCTCTAATACTATGGCGGTCAGCTATAGAGTTTGCCCTGGCGCACCTATAGACCAGTAAGGGCACTTACTTGCCAGGGCAGTCCATACTTGGCGTAAGATCACAGAAGCGGACCTTTTGGCTGGCAATAAGGTCTCAGGGGCATGGTAGTTTCTGAATGAATTGACATCGGCAGAGATTTCATAGTGATGCTAGGAAGAATTCACCATCCTCCTTTCTTCTTTCAAACAAACCAAGATTACTCCCTCCCTAAAAGAACAAACATTCTTTTGAGGGTTCCTCTGGTTGGTTGTATGTCCAAATGAAACACTGAGATCTTGAGGAATGCTGAATTA
>NW_017314637.1:0-965 GCF_000935625.1 Nanorana parkeri
GAAAGGAAGCCGGCTCCATGCTCCCTTGGCACTGCCGGTCCAAGGGAGATCTCTAGTATCGGGATAAGTATCGGAGCATTTGGGCGAGTACGAGTACTCACCCAAATACTCTGTATTGGCACCGATACTAGTATCGGTATCAGTACCGGTATCGGCACTCAATCTGACACTATACTAGTATCGGTATCAGTGCCAGTATCGGTATCGGCACTCAATCTGACACTATACTAGTATCGGTATCAGTGCCAGTATCGGTATCGGCACTCAATCTGACACTATACTAGTGTCGGTATCGGCACTCAAGCTGACACTATACTAGTGTCGGTATCGGCACTCAAGCTGACACTATACTAGTAACGGTATCGGCACTCAAGCTGACACTATGCTATTAGAACTGTTTGTTTCTGAAATGGTCACATACTAATACCACACAACAACCACACATATACTTTTATATACTTTTATACCATATACCTGGTATTGAAGATACCTAGCTCACAATTGGCATATAAAGATTCATCTACAAGATGTTCAGTTGGGTTGAGGTCAGGGCCCAGTGCAGGCTACTCGAGCTCCTTCCCAATTCAAACTCATCAAACCATGTTATTATGGAGCTGGCTTTGTGTACTGGGGCACAGTCTTGCTGGCAATGAAGCAGATATTGAACTGTTGAAAGCACAATTGTCTAAAGCCGTGGTTCTCAACTGGTGGGTCCCGACTCCATGTTCAGTGGGTGGCCACATCCCTTCCACTATGCTAGGTGAGAGGTTCCCCAGCCTCCCCCATAGCGCAGCACTGTCAGTTTTAATGCTGAGCAACCATTCAAAATATGCTGCCTGGTGCCGAGTGTCAACTTGTTGTAGGATGGGGCTATGGCCGCGAGGAAGCTCCATCCATACGTCATTGCTTACAGCTCCCTCGAGCGACCAGAGTGACGTCACATTCTGTCTCCTGGCACCTCTACA
>NW_017314638.1:0-965 GCF_000935625.1 Nanorana parkeri
AAAATGAAAGAGAGAAGCTGATTGGTTGCCGTGCACAGCTGGTCCAGATTTGGCCTTCCACAGTTTTCATAAATTCCCCTCTTTACATGTGGGCAGTATGAAAGAGGGAAGAACAGTTAATCTTTTGACTCACAAATGGTGGTTACTAATCTTTACATAATTAGCAAAAACAATCACTACAAAACTGCTCATAGCCATAGAGGTGAATAACAGGGTTTTGAGAAATGTGCCTCATGATGCATTTGGCGCCAATTTACAACTGCAAAGCAGTAGCAGGGGAGCCAGTTTCTATTCATACAGAGGGTTTTACAGATTTGGGATAGAGGTTAAATCAATGCCCACTAAAATTGAAGCAGGTTATCCTGGGACTGTGGAGGTTGCAGGGATCATATCAGCAGCAACACAGAGAAGGATGGGGAGAATACTGGTACTATAACATAACAGCAGGAGTGTGTCAATGGAATTGGAGACAATAGAGCTTGCAAAAGGAGAAACCAATATTTAAAGGGATAGTTTACCTTTTGCAAAAATGTAGTAAATAACAAATGTAAAATGTGCATTTATGAAATTTTTGCATGGAAGCATATAGAGCATTTCAATCACTACCAGTTCATCACAGGTGCAATGCAAAGGCTCCTGCATTGTTTACATCCCAGCCCCAGGTCCATGCAGAGGTACAGACCTTCTGCTAAGGGGCTGTATGAAATAAACAATGGATACCAATGAGGTCACGCCACCCTACTTGTGGAGGTGCAATCTGAGAGTCTCTCTGCTGTGGTGGCAGATGCTACTTGTAGTCTTTCCATTTACAGATCCCTGTAAATGGATCTGTGAATGGATGATGGGACTGTGCAGACGGAGACATGCAGGAGGCATGCTAAAAAGTAAAAATCAACAGGACATTTCAAGAAGAGGCATCCTGTGATTCAGGTAAGTGGGGTGAGAAGCCGTTTGAGGGTGGGGGG
>NW_017314639.1:0-965 GCF_000935625.1 Nanorana parkeri
CTTCCCAGCCAATCAGGAAGCCGAGCAGCGTATAATGACTTCTCGGCCAGCTTCCTCATACCGGAAGTTCTGATATCAAGACAAGTATCAGGAGCAAATAACCAGTACCGGTGCATCCTTAACATTCACATTATGCATTTCTACAGTTTTGGTGCGACTTCTGTCACTTATTGAAGTTAATGACTGGGTGACAGTGGCCGCTTCTGTAAGCAGCAGTCCGCGTGTAATCATACCATTACATGTGGTTTGGATTACAAACTTTGGAATAAATCACTGTCCCTGGACAGACAATAGATTGAAGGAGCCAGGTGGAAAATTGTCGGCCTAACAGTGACTGCAGCCAATCAGATGCCATAGATAACCAGCAGGGGAGATTCTTCCATCCACACTGTTTAGCGCGAAGTGTGGAATCTATTGATTTCTGTCATGTATGTCTGGCTTAGGGCAAACAAAAAACCATCCACTCAGGGTTTGTATATACCTCTAATATAATTAGTTAAAGCGTTGCTCCTTTGGGGAAGATGTTTCTGATTACATGCCGGAGAATGTGCGCTGGATGTGTTTCACAGTTGTTGTTCCAGGAAGAACACCTTGCTTCATTAATACGCACACGTATTAACATTTAGAGGAAGCCTGGAGAAAATCTCACCTTGTAAAAAGGTGATATGTGCTGAGACCAATAAAAAATGTTGTGCTCATGTTAAATGATGCATTTCCTGTCAAGCACTAAAAAATTACAATGCTGTGCAAATTGCTTATGTTTTAATCGCTGTGCGGATCAAATGCAATGAAAGCCCTGTGCATGAAACATAAAATATCTCTCTCAGTGACCTTCAGCTTTGTAGAGAAGATTCAGTTTTGGAACATAAAGGCACGCACGGGTTTATTATGTACAAAGAGCAACAAAGAAGTCTAGTTTTGAGATATGTACATACACTGAGTGGCCAGATTATTATGACCACCCC
>NW_017314640.1:0-964 GCF_000935625.1 Nanorana parkeri
ATTTGGAAAAATTCTCCAATTCAGCTCACTTTTCATTTCAGATATGTTGTCCTAGATTGTGCGGGCCCCGGCAAATGGCACACAGGCTCGCCATTACTGGACTAGGCGATGCAGGTGTGTTAAAACAGCGATGCTGTCGCCGCATTAACACAGCCGTGTCTCCTCCATGTGGGCTCAGAAAGGGCTCTGGGTGGTCGGGCCCCCTCCTGGCTACGGGCCCTCAGGCAGTGCCTCACTGCCCGTATGGTCAGTCCGCCCCTGCCCTTGCCTATTTTGGGTACAGCTTCCAGAGTTCTGGTCCTCTTAAAAAGACAGCACAGCAGTAGCTGCCTTCATTAAGTCTGGCTTTGTCTGACTGAAACCTAATGTAACTTAATTGCAGCTGATAAGTCACTGCTTTTACTCATTAGCTTGAGATGTTGATCATTTAATAAGAAAATATTTGTGTTAACATGATTAAAAATAAATGTACCTAATGTTTTTACGAACAATTATAAATTTGTTACATAGAGACAACTTTTACATATTATTCTATGTTTTGACCATGACTTTCATAATGCAATGTATTTATAGATTTGGAACAAAATAACTTTTTTGAAACAAATTACATTTATACAATTTACTCACTTTTAAATAAAATACAATTACTTGAAAAGTTAAAAAGCACTGTTTACTGACCCTAAAGCTGTATCATAAGGTTAAATGAGGCTCATGTGGTTAACCCCAAAGGCTACAGCTGTGCTGATTTCCGTTTCGTAATAAGCAAAATTTGTAGTCATGAAATAAGAAGGCTTATTAAATTGCAAATAGTGTACTAAGAAGTGAAGATGCACAGCAGCAGGAAATTTGAGCAGTGAAGCTTGAAGGACATTTCCACCTTTGCGGGGAGCATTATAAAAAAAAAACATATGCCAGCAATGCACACAGAGTGTAGATGATGCCGGCATATGCTGATCCTGGATAG
>NW_017314641.1:0-964 GCF_000935625.1 Nanorana parkeri
ATTCAAGACAAGATGGTGAGGGCCCTGCCCCTGAGGGCTTAGAATCTAAAAGTAAAGGTGGTTATAGTGGTGTGTAAATGGTTTGATGGATTTTAAATAGTTAATTAGATTTCCATCTGACTATTTATATATAAACTTTATTTTGAAAAGAAACATAGAGTTTCTCCGATGGAGATTTTGGCATGGGGTAATCATGGTTCTCTAAAGAGAGAAACCAGCAGAGGCTGGTGGACAGAACGAAAGAGTAATTTATCTAACTAATTCATCTGTGTGTGAAATGTGAGCTTGAGCTACTGGGCTCTGTAGACAACAGAGTTTTTCAGTAAAGTGGTTAAGACTAGACTAGTAGACATAAGAAATATAGCCTAGAGCCCCATCTGCTAGATAAGAGACTAGAAAAAAATTACATGTGCAGTATTTCACATTCAGCTGATTGAAACAAATATATCTTTATTACACTATAACAAAAGAAAATGCACTATCTGCATGGAGTTTGTAAGTTCTCCCTTTGTATGAGTTGCCCATAATCCACAAACATACTAACAGAATAGTGGACTTCAAACAATGTTGTCCCAAGAGTAAGTGCACTTTTATGGTTTGGAACTTCTGCACCCGTTGAATGCCAAAAACGAATTTGCTATATGTAGTTTCCAGTCTTTTTCCCTACCCTCTGTCAAAATACCCAGGACCTACCAGGGTTATCTATATACATGAATAGGAGGAAAACACCCAGGCACATTTGACATCAAAGTTACATAGTTACTGTATATAGTTTGTCAGGTTGAAAAAAGACACAAGTCCATCAGCCTAATCCACATATAGATGTGTTTCAACACAATCCAATACAGGGCATCTGCTTTGCAAAGTGTATATTGAGCCATTCAGCTCCATATTCTAGCTGGTCCAGCCACTTATATCCAATGTATTGGCCATAAAAGATGTATGGGGATCCGGGTACTGCCCT
>NW_017314642.1:0-964 GCF_000935625.1 Nanorana parkeri
AATCCAGTTCAGGAACAAAAAACACAGAATATAGAGAGCAGTTCCGGGACTAGACAAATATTTAACGGAAACCGTAAAAATTCATTTTGTGCCCTTACAGACTAGTCCAGCAAATAAGACAGGATAATCGAGTACAGTAATACAACTTTTGGCGCCTTGCCATATGTTTCCAATGGAGTAGGAACAGGTATAGGGGCAGAGCAGAGACAACATTTTTCAATGAGTTCCTACCAAGCAAGTAAGTAAACTGCAGTCAGCAGATTAGGTCTGTGAATACTGAGTATTATATTAGAAGGACAAGTGAGTAACTTCAATATAAAGGCCAACATTTGCATTACAAAATGTAAACAATGCAAAGAAAGTTTTTTAGGAACATGTCATACTTGAGATCTCAAAGAGAGCACTCACCTGCAGCCATTTGCACTGCTCCATCTTTGGCTGAATCTGCAAGGTGTGGCTTTATTGCTACTTGCTAGTGACCAGAGTTCTGCAGCATTTCAACCAGAAAGGAAATTATATCATACAGCAGGTGAGTGGTCTCTTTGGCAATCCTGTTGCTGGCTAGTTTCAACCAGTGACGGGATCCCCAGGTGACATTGCCTTTCTTTATAATTGTATTTAATGCAAACCTGTCACTAACACTCCATAGCATTTTAAAACTTGTGCTTAAAGCTGAACTCCTTTATACCTTTTCTTACCTCTGATACACATATATATTTACTTGTAAGCCCCCAATGGAGGTATAGCAGCCACTCTACGTTAGGCATTGCAACTGACCCCAGCACTGTAGTCATGTCTTTGTGCCCAGTGGATCATTTATAACAGTCACACTTACAAAAGTGTTTTAGACCTATAGACCTATGCATGCGGCCATCAGGCATATTGCAATTTATATGCCTTACATAGCCTACACTTAGGTTGGAGACAGGGGCGTAACTAGAAATCTCAGGGCCCCATAGCAAAA
>NW_017314643.1:0-964 GCF_000935625.1 Nanorana parkeri
GCAGACATTACCAGTGCCATCCAGTACCAGTACCACCCAGACCACGTACCTGTACAACCAATACCATTAGCAGACAGTACCAGTGCCAGCCGGTACCAGTACCACCCAGAACAAGTACCTGTACAACCAGTACCAGTGGCAGAAAGAATCAGTGCCATCCAGTACCAGCCAGAACCAGTATCAATGGCAGACAGTTCCAGTGCCCGCCAAAACCTGTACTAGCGCCAGCCAGTATCGGTGCCATCCAATACCAGTGCCAGCCACTACCAGTGCCAGAACCAGTACCTGTAGAACCAGTACCAGTGGCAGACAGAATCAGTGCCATCCAGGACCAGCCAGAACCAGTACCTGTACAACCAGTATCAGTGGCAGACAGTTCCAGTGCCCGCCAGAACCAGTACTAGCACCAGCCAGTATCGGTGCCATCTAATACCAGTGCCAGCCACAACCAGTCCCTGTACAGCCAGTACCAGTACCAGAACCAGTACCTGTGGCAGACAGTACCAGTGCCATCCAGTACCTGTACAACCAGTATCAGTGGCAGTCAGTACCAATGCCATCCAGAATCAGTACTAGCTCCAGCCAGTATCGGTGCCATCCAATACCAGTGCCAGCCACAACCAGTCCCTGTACAGCCAATACCAGTGCCAGCCAGTACGGGTGCCACCCAGTACCATTACCAGCCACAACCAGTCACTGTACAGCCAGTACCCGTGCCAGCCACAACCAGTCCCTGTACAGCCAGTACCAGTGCCAACCAGTACTGGTGCCAACCAGTACCAGTGCCTGTACAACCAGTACTAGTGCCAGCCATTTCCTCTACATCACTTAACCCAACGCAAAGAGGGTCTTGGCATGTATTTATTATCATGCATTAAACACGTCAAGAATGTGTCTAAAACACGTCTTAAATTGAATTAACGCATGTTAATGAGTACCCATCATTTGTTTTCAATGTGTGAAC
>NW_017314644.1:0-964 GCF_000935625.1 Nanorana parkeri
CCAGACCCCTAATCCGGGCAGCAGCCTGGCAGAGCAGGAAATCAGAGCAGGGTCTGGTATGAATTTGGGGGGAACCCACACTGTTTTTTTTGTTGTGGTTTCAGAAATGAAAAAGAAACAAAGTAAACATATAATATCACTTTTCTGCAATAAAACCCGAAAAAAACTAAATAAAGAAACATCCGAAACAAAACTAAACAATTGTTTTGCTGGCTTACATGTCTAGTTATCAAATACAAGATTTCCATACTGCTTAATGGTACTTTATATATTACCTCTTCTTTGAAAAGGTTCTGCCTGTTTTTCAGTGAACGGAGTTTATTCTGTTTATCTTCATGTTCTAGATCTTCCTCTGGAGGCTGGAAATAAGCAATCAAGTCTTGCAGGGTTTGAACTACCTCCTCAATAGGCAGGGCGATGGGGGCTGTTACTGTCCGATTGTTCCCCGTTAGAGAATCCAAATCACTAAATAAAAGAATACAATACACTGGTAGTTTTCTCAATGTTTCCTTAACAAGATGGAGTGAAATAACAGAAAAACCCTGACAATGCAGTATACAAAACTTTACTAAATTCCCCCATCTCTGAAACCAATCTGTATTAAGTTCTGAGTGGAAAAAAAGGGTAAAAATCTTTAATTATTTGTAACCTACAAAATGCATGCATTGCTTCATGAAGCAGCTTTTTACAGAAATGACTACACCGGCTCCACAGTTTAAACCAGATAAATGTGAAAGGCAAAAAAGAGGCTGACATTATTTTAGTTGCATCAAAATCACATTCACTGATTCACAGGAAAATCTGGGAATTTTCCTTAAAACACTGTCAAACCCTGTCTGGAAAAAACATGCATGCATGAGAGTTGTGTTATCCCAACCCAGCCAATCAGGATGACAAAAGACTCCTGGACCCAGAAGAAGCCAGAGAGAAGATGGAAGCACCAGCGACAGAGCTACAAGGGAGA
>NW_017314645.1:0-964 GCF_000935625.1 Nanorana parkeri
TAAAAAGTTGTAATAATGTCTTTTGAGGTGACTGAGCTTGGGGCCCCCAGTGAGGTCAGTCTATGGTTATGTTGCAGGCCTAAGAGGGCGTTCAGAGCTGTACAGGTATGACAGGGCTAATTTTAGGAAGTTAACTTAGTGGAGGGGGGGAGGAGAGAGAAAAAAAAAAGGGGGAATTATATTCAGGGCTATTAGCGAGCTAGAAAAGGGGGAGGTGTCAGAGGGTAAGGAGGATAGGGGAGAAGGGGATGGAAGGTTGGAGAAGAGTAGGCCCTGATAATCCCTCCTATGTCCAAACATTCCTGGTCAGGCTGTCTCCGAAAAAAAACAAAGGGTTTGGCTTTGGATACAATTCCATCCTCCTAGGACACTAGCAAAAGTCTGAAGCGTGCTGGTAGTACTAGGGGATATCCTGGACTGGTTTACAATTGGTTGTCCCTCAATGGGCAGGAAAGAAAAAGGATTTGGCTTTCAATACTTTAAATAAACGTCACATGACCTTTTTATTTAAATGTTGTTGATGCCTTTATCGTGAAGAGGGTTATGCTCTGTAGGTATGAATATGCCTGATAAATCATTGCTATTTTACTTTTTTTGTTGTCCACTGGTTGAATGTGATGCATTTTCTGTTTCTAATGATGGCAAATGAATTTCCCTTCTTCACCTTACCCACATGCGGGTAAATAAGATTTGGTACCATTGTGTAATTAAGCAATTCTTTCTCTCCTCTCTCCCTGCCTCCTCTGTGCAGTACATGCTGTTGAGAGTAAGTCCGCAACTCTTGTATATTTACAATCCATAATGTTCTGGGCAGCCTGTGATGTCACTTCCTCTGTTACAACACTGCAGTTTCTGGACAGCTTGTGATGTCACTTCCTGCACTGCAGTTTCCATTCACTTAGCCCACCTAGTCTCCCTTTTCTCTGCCTGCACTGAGACTATTTGTAGCAGGAATGTAATATTG
>NW_017314646.1:0-963 GCF_000935625.1 Nanorana parkeri
TCGGCACCGATACCGATACTAGTATCGGTGCATCCCTACTGGACACCAAAGACAGAGTGATGTATCATTCACTGGATTACTAGAAATGGGACAAAGTACATATACAGTATATATTTCCCAGTCAGTTGTTAGGATACCAGGAGAGGCTATCCTGCAAAGTGACGAAATATGTGGATCTGACTACAAACTAAGTGAAATAAATATGATTTATTGAGAACCGACCAGCTAACTAAAAAACTGAACTAAAAGCATAGACATAACCTAACTAATATGACAATCAAACTAACTAACCAAGCTATATACAGAGGAAGGGAAGGAATACAGAACACAGACCAGGTGTGAGGAACAGGTATCTGCTTCTGTTATATTATTTATATTTTCTTCCTTCTTTCTTTTTTTCTTGTTTTTTATACTTTGTTAATTTGACATTTTATGAGTGCAATGTGATATTCAAATTTTTTTTACTTATTTTAACAATCTGGGACAACAAAATATCTGCTGCTACTGTACAGTTATCATTATGTTCTAGTGGACATTTCAATCTATGAAAATTGATTAAAAAAATATTGAGAACTGAGTTAGGTCTAGATTCAGTGTTTGTGGTTAGTTTGGAGATTGTTCCCGAGGCAGCATGTTGTGAATTAGGGCCTAACATACGTAATTGCTTTTGCACAGATCATGTTTGTCCATATTGTGCCTTCTTAGACCTACAACTTTATCCTATTCTACTGTTGTATTGTTCTGTAATATGTGTTTAGTAGCTTTGTAATAAAAGGCTGCATTAAAATAGCGTGCTCATCTCTATAGAGCTCATTTATTGCTCCATATCAAAATGTTCATCTATGAATTCTGGTTTTAAATATGTTGCTTTCCAAAGATTCCAAAGATGGGTCTTATTATAGTAGCACAACATGTAGGCTTAGATGCTAAGGGGTTGATTTACTAACCTTATAAACACACCAC
>NW_017314647.1:0-963 GCF_000935625.1 Nanorana parkeri
TATTCTGTATTGCTGTATAATGTAGTGCTGTCCTCTGTATAGAAGATTTTTAGTCCTCTATAGCTGATTGTACAGAGGAGCTTACACTGTAATGCAGAATACCAAGACTGATGTAACTGGCTCAGTGTTCTCTGTACAGCACTACGGTATAAGTCAGAGCTGTATAAACATATAATAATAGTGTGTGACTATGGGGGCATTAGAGTGTTAGCTACTTTTCTGCAGAGAATGCCAGGGGGGTTGGGGGGCCAGTGAGATCCAAATGGAGCCTTCGGTGGTCACGTGATTGGGCTACTCAGTCTAAAATGTCCAGGCTTATTTTTTTGTCCCAGTCCGTCACTGGCTACATCCATGACGTTTAGAGTTTTTCTACCAATAATGAGATGGAGAACCCTTTGAACTTGGCTAAAATAGGATTGGGTTGAACATATTTTGGGGATAGTGATCCCCCCAAAATACTAGCTCTAGAGTCCAGCCCTGTCTGCTTAATTTATAGCATAACACAATTGATATCATATGATTGCAGGAATATAGAAGGTCATATATCATAATTTTTCCCTGTTTGTATAAATTCACCAGTGTATTCTGAACACTTCAGTTCCTAGACATACAGTATGTTTGCATATGTTGTTACTAGTATTCTGGATTGGACTAGTGAGACAGAGAGATGATCTATGCTTCAATAGTAAACCTAGACTCAAGTATATTACTGTTGAAGGATTTTTTAATTGTGACAGTCGAATGTAACATTTGCATACAACCTTTTTTTTTTATAATTTTCAAAAAGTAATGTCTCTATTAGTATGCCATCAACAACTACAAGAACAATTACTACTATGCCATCAACAACTACAAGAACAATTACTACTAACAAGCAGAAAAAAGAATACAAGAAGATTTGAAACACATTATTTTAAGTCAGCAATAAAACTGAAAATTTAATCATACTTACCGTAATTTTCT
>NW_017314648.1:0-963 GCF_000935625.1 Nanorana parkeri
CAGCCTGCAGGGCATCAGAGGGGCCCGGGGACCACCAAAATTTTATGGACCACTGGTTAGCGAGTATCACAAAAGCAAATGCATACAAGGTTTATGTGCAGCAACAACAATTTAGCTTTTGTGTCACTTTAATTGAACAGCCTGCAGCCCGGATACTGAATATTCAGCATCCTGATTTGGCTCTGCATTGGCTCTGCATTGGCAGCTTTACTTTGTACAGCCCCACAACCCGTGATGGTGCTATACGCTCAATTATAACAGTTATAATTCATAATTTGAAGTGTCAACCTCTGTCCAATTTCACATTTCAGTTTTGGATGTGTAATGCCTTTTTATATCACCAGTACCCTGCTCCTGAGTTCCCATCTCTCTGCATGCTGTGACCCTTACCCAGCATTTAACTTGTTGATTTTACACATATTGTACCTTATGGAGAAGCTTTTTTGGGTATTTTAGTCTGCATGCATGTACCCAAAACTGAAATATCAGTTTTGAACCGACTCCTTCTTTGAAACACCTCCCCCACATGGCTGTATTCATGGCACTTCATTATATATTCTCTCTAATTTTATTTAACATCCAGTTCCAATGGAGATGTAATTTAATCAGCTGAGAGCACCGAGCCAGCGCTGCCATTTATGCCGGCACCTTGTATTGATCTGGCGTCGTGTACAACGTCAGTCTTTAGGCCCATAGCAGAATTGTGTGTCTGATGCTCTGCAGAGGGAGGCTTGGGTTTCTGCATCACATATGATCTCCAGCTTATGGAAATGGCGGCTATTGATGTAAAGGAGGAAACTCCGAAGTCACTAAATACAGCTGTACAGCATTTCCTGTATTTCATCAGCTCATTTATTGCACCTGTTTTTATAGAAATGAAACTTTCCTCCTGCTTCTTATAAACATTGAATCATTCACATCGCACCAGAGGAGCTTGCACTCTAATGCCCCCCCACAGTTACA
>NW_017314649.1:0-963 GCF_000935625.1 Nanorana parkeri
CCTTTTTTTTTTTTTTTTTTACATGCAGCAGCCTGCTAGGGAATCTCATGGCCGCCAGCAGAATGGGGCAGGGGTCTGTCTTAAGTTTCTAGCAAAATGAAAATTGCATTGGTTGCTAGGATGCTGGTGGCCGGTAGTGTCCTAGCAACTAATGAGTCATCGGCGGGAAGCTGTCAGGTTCACGACAGCTTCTAAGCACATACATGCACCAATCTGATCACTGACATCTATCGTTATGCCAGCTCAGATTTGGTCTTAATTACCACCATTTTCCTAATCTGTAAAGCAATGGTAATTTTTTTTGAATCTGTC
Organism: Nanorana parkeri; assembly: GCF_000935625.1. Taxonomy (NCBI): domain Eukaryota; kingdom Metazoa; phylum Chordata; class Amphibia; order Anura; family Dicroglossidae; genus Nanorana; species Nanorana parkeri. Next base: position 313 of record NW_017314649.1, read on the forward strand.
ACAACCTTAAATAGGGGCACTATTTAGAACTACCTGGATCTGTCGCAAGTGTTGGTGAAGCCACAAAACTGCTGTCAGGGCTTTTTTGAATTTGGCGCAGGAAATTTTAAAGCTCCATGGAGCTAGAAAAGTGGTGCAAAGCCTTTATTTATTTCCCACCAGTGTGGCTACCGTGTCTAAACCTTTGGAGGGACAGTATTTTTTCCCCACATCACTATGGATGTACTCCTCAGGCTTTGGGAGATTTCCACATCATACAGTCTGGTGCTTTTTAGGTCACTATTTCCAGATGACATAGACATTCTGGTTACAGTCAGTACTGTCCTCATACCAACCACCAGACATTAATCCAACTCTACTGGGTTTTTTTTGTTGTTGTTGTTTTTTTTTTTATTATCTCCCATCCATAATACATGTACAGAGTTTGAATTAAAACTGTGTGGGCAGTAAGATAAACTTTACTTCTCACTTTTGCTTTTGCCTAAAAACAGGTTTTACAAATGGAAAAGTCTGAAATCCTTTTCCAATTATGGTCTTGGTTACCAAGACTTCGTCCTTGTTCAGCCTAGGTTGTGGTCAACCTTTGTTGTTATTTGTCTCTCTGCAATAGATACCAGGAAACTGGCTATAAAATATTGACCAGGTGGTACC
>NW_017314650.1:0-962 GCF_000935625.1 Nanorana parkeri
TCATAGTTCCTCTTATTTCGCTGTTCTCTGCCTTCTGCGGAGCAACGAGCCCTCTCATAGGCGGACGCCAGATTTCTTCTAAGTTGATCCACATAGCCTCTGTGAGTGGCAACAGAAGTTTGATCTGAGGACAATCCAAAGGCTATATCTACTGGCAATCGAGCCTCTCTTCCGAACATGAGGCGGTAGGGTGAATATCCAGTTGCATCATTTTCTGTGCAGTTGTAAGCATGAACAATAGTGGAAATATGTCGACTCCAATGTTGTTTCTCCTCAGTAGTCAAAGTCCCCAGCATATTGAGCAACGTGCGATTGAATCGTTCAGGTTGTGCATCTCCTTGGGGATGATACGGAGTAGTTCTGGACTTCTGGATTTGTAACAAACTTAGCAGTTGCTTGATGAGTCGGCTCTCAAAGTCTCGGCCTTGGTCAGAATGGATTCTCTGAGGCAACCCATAATGGACGAAGAACTTTTCCATTAACACTTTAGCCATAGTGGAAGCTCGCTGATCTCTGGTGGGGTAGGCCTGAGCATATCTAGTAAAATGATCAGTTACTACCAAGATGTTTCCTTGTCCACTGGTGTCAGGCTCTAAACACAGGAAACAAATGCACACTAAGTCCATGGGACCTTGACTTTCAAGGTGGCTCATTGGAGCAGTTCTGTTCTGTAACGTCTTCCTCTGAATACAACGTAAACAGGAATGACAATAGCCTTCTGTCTCTGTCTTCATGTAAGGCCAGTAGAATCAATCCCGAACTAATTTAAAAGTTCTATCAGATCCCAAGTGACCGTGTTCATCATGCAGTGCCTTCAGCACACTCTTTCGGTACTTCTCAGGAATAAACAGTTGAAGGCATTCTTCTAAACCATCAGAGGGGCCCCTTCGGTAGACCACCCCTTTCTGAAGGTGCAATCTCTCCCATTCTCGGTGAATCAGTTTAGCCTCTTTGGGATAGTC
>NW_017314651.1:0-962 GCF_000935625.1 Nanorana parkeri
ACAGTAGAGGAAAGGAGTTAATGAAATGTCAATTTGAAAAACAGAGAATGTCGTCTTTCTTCTGAATAAATCTATATTTCTTGCACTGTTTTTTTACCCCCTCTTTCTTTCCAAGATTTATACATTTGGACACAAACTCTCAGACACGCAGTGTGCAAAGAAAAATGGGAAGCGAGCGGTGAAGTTGGGATTGATTTAGTTCATTAGCTGGGATTACAAGTTTAACTTACAAACCAGAGGTCAAGATTTCTCATTAACAAGGGGGCCATGGAACGCTGCAGGGCTTCAGTTCAAGAGGAGACCACTCTTATTACTAACTACACATTTCAATCTGTCTTTGATGTTCTCCCTTTACCCTCTTTTCCTTTTATTTTTTTGGCAGAGGAGTTGATTTTAATTGTAGCTATACAACATAGCTGAAGTTTTGCCTCAGAGCCAGCCTCCCAACATCTGCACTGAGCACGTCTCCAGTCATATTGGGTGCAGTCCATAGCTGCGGGCTAACGTTAATGGCTCCCCCTTTTCATACAAGGCTCGGTTTGTTTTCCACGTGATTCTAGTTAATTTAGCTGCAGGAGAGGGCATCAGTTTTCGGATCTATAATCTCAGGCCGTGCAGCTTTAGAGAAATGAACAGAAGGACCAGCCAATGGTGGCCAGTAGGTGTAGCCGGTAAATGAGCTGTCTACGAAATACTACATGAAAGAATTATGCTCAATGTCAAATGGTCTTTTCTTTTTCTTTTTATGTCTCTAGGTTTTTTTCCACCCTTGGTGAGGACTTTCTATTCATTTGTCAGACGCAGAATGTATGTCTGGGAGTCTCTCCGGGTCTCCCTAGGCAATGCAACTACAAAGCAGCATTAAACATTAACATCTCTGATCAGAAGTGGTTGGGTTGAACAACTGCAAAGTATACAGAGAGTTGAAGGATGCAAGGAGAAAAAAGAATTGATGCATCAGT
>NW_017314652.1:0-961 GCF_000935625.1 Nanorana parkeri
GTCTTTATTCAACCTCAAATACTATGTAACTATATATATTTGTCATCAATCTTTTATAAGTGTTACTCTTAACAATTTTAACTTTTCATTATTTAGGCTCTAATTTATCTCCAACTTTTTACCTTTCTATTATGAATAATAAATAAACCCGTTTAATCATTCCTTATCAGGACCACCCTTAATATAAACTCCAGACTTATTGACATACAGAAGTCCCTCTCTTGCATGTATTTATCATGCATGTATTCATCATGCATACATGGAGTTACAGTTTTAGTACATTACCACTAATCTTTTAATTGAATGCTCTGTCCACTCCCTCTTTACTCACTTTTCAAAAGATCGTTTCCCACACCAATGATAATGCCACTTGCAAAGAACCATCCAGGGTTTTGATGCCCACGCTCCGTTTCTACAACAATAAATTAATTGTTTTTCGTTTCCCTAAATTTCTTATTCATAGTCTCTTAAATTACTTAACCCCTCCAGTCCATTTCAAGGCACATAAGGAACCCGCAAACATATACCAAGGCTGAACAGCTTCAAATCGCGGCTTTGCCGGCCACTGCCTCTAAACTCCGCCCAGCTGTCACATTTAAACCGGCGGATTCCCGCCGCCGTTATACCATTCCCATTGAGCTTGATAAAGAGGTTGCATCCTCGAAACGCGTTGCTCCCGATCCTCCACCCACTACCACACTGACCTGACTACTCTTCACCCTGCCATTATCCCGGCCGACTCTCATCCAACAGCATTATCACGGCCCGGGCACAGGCCAAGTCTCTTGGTCCACATATAGATTGAGCCTCACCACCAGTAGCTGCAGCCACAGTAGCCCAGCCAGACGCCACTCTGCACACCGCCTGTACTTCCCATCACGCAGCGGGGACATGGACGAAACTTGTGTGTCATTACCCGTTCCCCCGCCCACCCCTCTCCTCACCGTCGCTTCCCTCCTTG
>NW_017314653.1:0-483 GCF_000935625.1 Nanorana parkeri
AGAGGCCAGAGGAGAGGTCACAGGACAGGTCAGAGGAGAGGTCACAGGAGAGGCCAGACGAGAGGTCAGAGGAGAGGCCAGAGGAGACGTCACAGGAGAGGTCAGAGGAGAGATCAGAGGAGAGGGCAGAGGAGAGGTCAGAGGAGAGGCCAGAGGAGAGGACAGAGGAGAGGTCAGAGGAGAGGTCAGAGGAGAGGTCAGAGGAGACGTCACAGGAGAGGTCAGAGGAGAGGTCAGAGGAGACGTCACAGGAGAGGTCAGAGTAGAGATCAGAGGAGAGGCCAGAGGAGAGGTCAGAGGAGATGTCACAGGAGAGGTCAGAGGAGACGTCACAGGAGACGTCACAGGAGAGGTCAGAGGAGAGGTCACAGGAGAGGCCAGAGGAGAGGTCAGAGGAGACGTCACAGGAGAGGTCAGAGGAGAGGCCAGAGGAGAGGCCAGAGGAGAGGTCAGAGGAGACGTCACAGGAGAGGTCAGAGGAGA
>NW_017314654.1:0-960 GCF_000935625.1 Nanorana parkeri
CCAGAGAAGCCCCACCGGCGGGAGGAGAGGACATCGTGATCGACCTTATGGCCACCCCTGGTCTAAGCCTTCCACCCCTAAATTTAAAAACTGAGACAAATGTTTTGGCCAGAGTTGGGCTTTAAATGTCTTTGCAAACAAGTGGTTTAGTCTCCCCGTACCAGTTAGTGTCTCGCTTGCAGAAAACTGAAATCTGCTACTAATCAGACAATTGAAGTTGGTAAATCTCTTTGTAGCGAAGCAATTTATTTACCATGAAGCTCGAGCCTAAATGCTCTGTATTTCCTGTGCTTCTGTCATGTGAGAGTAATTAGGGTTGGCTACAGCAATTACTCTGCGAGCATTCAGATTAACTTTGTAGAAATGACACTTGTTCGTTGGAAATGGTAACAGATATTTAAAGGACTTGCCCCCCCTAGCCATCTAATCTCACCCAGACCCCACCCAGCACCTTGCTTACCTCTGCCTAATGGTGGTGGCTGCCTCTGTGTTTTATCACTGTCCTCCAGCCAGAAATCCTCTCCATCACTATCAGTGCCTGTAGAGTCCACATGGGGCCATACTCCTAACATCTTTACTGTAATAGAGTACAGCCTGTGATGAAGCACTGAGCAGACACAGACAATGAGGGTAAACACTGTAGGAGGACACCACTGTCGGGTGAGTAAGCTTCTGGCTGAGGGTTGTAGGGGTCAGTTGGGTTAGGGGGCTAGGGAGGGTGAGCTGATGAGTTTTTGTATGTGAACTTGCTCTTTAATGTACATTAGACATCCTTGCATTAGTAGTATAATATAGTATTCTATAGGTAAGTATCCCTCACATGGTAATTCTGCACTTTATAAATGTCTCTTGCTTGGCTGGGCAGAAGAAGCATAACAACAATTACAGATTTGTTTGTTTATCGTAGGATTTTTTTTAATTTTTTAACCTGTTGCCGTCCGCCCCATTGTAATAGAACGG
>NW_017314655.1:0-959 GCF_000935625.1 Nanorana parkeri
CCTTCCAGCCTTATAAATGTATCATTAAGTAAATATATTCAAATTGTTTCTAAACAAAAAGAAACATTGAAACAAATACAGTTTTATTATCCGATGACTTAATTTGTTGACGGACAATCACGGGTGTCAGTACCCACCACTGAACACTAGGTGGCAGCGCAGATCAGCAGATGTCTTACCTGATCCGTGTTGCTGCCGCAGGATGGCTGCCTTTCCAGGAGCTGGGGAAGCTGAGGAAGATGCGGCGGTGGCTTGCGATGGAGCCAGGCTCTCTCCTGGAGGGTTGGGGCGCTTGTTCCCGGGTTCTGGGGTGGCCCTGCTGCCGGGGTTATTCCTGCGGGGCCCGCTGCTCTGGATGTGGGATACGGCCTCGGCGGCCTGCATGTCGGGCGGGGAGTAGCGGGCTATGACCCTCAGCATGGCCTGGGCTTTGTGTTCCTGAGTCTCATCGTCTCCATAATCCGACACCCGGCACTCGTACACCCCCTCGTCCAGCTTCCGGACGTTGGAGAGCCGCAGGCGGTGCGAGATGTCGTTGCCTTGGACCCGGACCGTCTGGAACGAGAGAATCACAGAGAACGCTTGAAGGACAACTCAAGGCAACCAGCGAAAAACAACCGTCAGCGCTATCCAGAAAACACAGCAGCTGCGCTAAAGATGTTTCCTTCGGCTTACGGAATATCTAGAGACAAAACTTTTTCTTGTTTGGTAAAGTTGGACCGTCGGGGTCCTGAGTTCCCTGTACTTCCTGTTCTGGTGACAACTGTAACATTTTGGATTTCCCAGAGACAGAGAGGACAATCAGGGCTGTCCCTGCAATGAGGTGGCCTCCAGCGGTTGCCTCAGGCAGCATCTCATTGGGTCACATGGCCATTGGATCATGCTAAGAGATCATAGTAACCTGCGACACCCTGGCTGGCGTCCTGCCCAGCTCACTGATGTCACTGGTTGCCAGGAGC
>NW_017314656.1:0-959 GCF_000935625.1 Nanorana parkeri
AAACTGTTGGCGCTATATAAATCATGTATAATAATAATAATGATGGGTAGAGGTGTGAGCCCTAAGAAGGGTCGCAGCAAATAGTCTAAGGAGCCACCTGGTATTCACCAGTGCACCCTGCAAGGGGTGATGGGCTGTGCTGCAGGACAGCTCCCAGGTTGTAGCCCTCCGACACACCTGTGCAGTCATGAGCTGACCTACAAGGGCACCAAAGCAAGATACCAGAACAACTCTTGTAAACAGGGACACACTGAAGGGCAGGCAGGCAGTGAACAAGCGTCATCAGATAGAAGGCCAAGGTTGACAACTGGAGAGACAGGAGTTAAGGAACAGGGCTGATACCCATGAGGGTGACACAGAGACACAACAGAATCCATGGTAGTGCCTGAAGTTTAGCAGGGCTGTGGCGTGCAACAGAGCTTTGTGTGCAGGGGAAGATGCAGCAGAATCTGTGGTAGTCATTGAGGTGCAGCAGGACTTTGGAATGCAGCAGAGTCTGTTGTGGTTGCAGGGGTGCAGGTTAACTCAGGATAGCTCAGAATAGATTTTAACAAAAATGTAGTGGGGTCACAGGAGTACACAGGGTGGCAGAGTCACTGGAGGTACTGGAGTAAAGTGGAGCTGGAGCCCGGAGTGTAAGGGGCAATGGGGTCACTGAGTGCAGAGGATGCTGAAATCACAGGTAGTCAGGAAGACGGCCAGTGGCACTAAGAACTGGAGCCTGGTGCTAGAAATAATCTATTGCTCAGCCTAAATTAAGAGGTAGATTGCCTGGTTCGGTGGGTACTGGCGATGTAGCTGACTATAACAATCAGCAGGTGACAAGCAGCGACGCCTATAACTTCCAGTCCTGTGCACTGGAAGTTATAGGGTCTGGCAGTGGCAAGCATCAAGAGGTGCGGCGTGTGGAGCGTGGATGGGGGCGGGTCTGGCAGTGGCGAGCATGAGCCGGGGGTGAG
>NW_017314657.1:0-959 GCF_000935625.1 Nanorana parkeri
CCCCCCCCTCCCCTCCATAACATAGAAGGGAGGGTTCTGTATTGCTCAGCAATATATGCCTGAAAACAATGTAACTGATAAAAGTCAACACGGGCAGACAAGCACAGGAAGTTATCAGCTGACAAGATTTCTAGAAGGATCACCAGGTTTGGGTTTTTTGCACTTAAATGCAGATATAACAAAATGTTTGCAATGGTATATTTAGCAGACCCAAAACAGATCAAAGTTCATTGTTCATGGCTTACATACTCTGGAAGGCAAAAATGGTGGAAAAGAGAAAGTAGAGCTGCTACCCATAGCTTTTGTTTTTTTCATAACACATCTTTTCTTTCATTTCAGTTTTCATTATGATGTCTAGTGTGGGTGGGAGAATGGAGTGACTTTGCTGGTTTTGGTACAGGCAACACACTCACCAACATGAATCAACTGCTCCCTCTATGGGGGTTTCCCCATCACTTTGTCACCAGCAACTGCATTGCTCTTAGGCTGGCCACACACTATTTGCTTATGCTGATTCAGCTTCCAGGGGCTGAACAAGAAAAGGCAATCAACTTACCCATCCATGTTAAACAGTATGCATGGGGGAATCCCCCCGCTGGGCTATTGTATTCCAACAGTGGTGAGGGTGCCAACAGGGCCACACGTTGCTTGAATTTAGGCCAGAATTTGAGCAGTGTATGGCCAGCTTAACTGTTATACCTTACAATCTCATACTGTTACATATATAGTATACATTCTCTACATACACATGGTTCGCCTTTCAAAATCTAAAAGGAGAACTTGTTTGAAATCTCTATTAATAAATGAAAGCAGTTTTTCACGTAATGCAGAAATCACTTAAGCCCCATTCACATGGGCGCCTGTCTGCTCCGATCAGCAAGGGATCTGTGCACGGATTCCCTGCTGATTGAGGCAGTATGGAATGGATGTCACCATTGTGACATCTGTGTCTGTCCATT
>NW_017314657.1:1968-2722 GCF_000935625.1 Nanorana parkeri
TATTTAGTCACTCAAAGCCAAGCGCGACAAAATGCTCAAGACAGGGAATCCGATTCGTTTCTATGGACCCTGTTCACACCTGAGCATTTCGTCATGCGCTTTGACGCATGACGTTTCCCTCAGAAGTCTATAGACCAATCTGCCAAAGAGTAGCTGATGCACTTTTTCACATGTAAAAGGCCATTTTCTGCTCGCTCAGGTGTAAACAGGGGCCATAGAAATCAATGGGGTTCCTTGTCTTGAGCGTTTTGTCGTGCTTACCTTTGTGCAACAAAACGCCTTGGTGTGAATGGGAGCTAAAAGAGGGAATGTAAAGCCCCCGCACAGCATTATTCACCCATAGGGGAACCATGTAGCATCTCCTTTATCCTATCCCAAAAGGGACCGAAAGAATAATGGGTGAGAATGGGTGGCTTTATCATCTTTATTTACTTCCTGTCAGTTAGGTAGGTAGGAGAGGTTGCTTTGTTGCCATGGAGAAAGAGAGGGGGTCATAACAGTTACCTTATGTGTTGTTAGAAGGCATCAGCACATGCCACTCCTGACATTACCATTAAAGTGCCTCTAACGTGCCCTAAATCTGTGCAAGCCGATTCCAGGATTTCCATGACAAAACAACACACAATGAAATGTCTTGGCAAGCACTTGAGAGATGCCTGTATTGCATTGTAGGTTCTGTGCATTAATGTACAGTGTAGAAACTAGGGATGCATCGATACCGATACTAGTATCGATACCGAGTATTTGGGCGAGT
>NW_017314658.1:0-959 GCF_000935625.1 Nanorana parkeri
GGGGGGCACTTTTCAGCAAAAAAAATGGGATGAAAAACTCGGCTTATACTCGAGTATATACGGTAGGTGTAATACAACACACTTGCAATGGCTTGGCACATTAGGGTGCCATTAAGAAATAATGGCAACACAGTGCACCTAACATTGCAACATGTGATTCAGGATCGTGCCCTGTATCATACATGTTCCTGTATCACAAAGATATGAACGGAGCCTAATAAATATATTAGTACGTCACTGACTGGGTTTCTTTGCTGCCTGCAAAGGCTTTTTGAAGCCAGAAAGGTAACTGTTTAATTAAAAAAAGTAAATCATGCATCATTACAATGCAGAAAATCCAGTGCTCACATGATGAAATAGTGCATAGAGTATGCTAAGAAAGAAGTGTATGGCATTCCGAGTGTTAATTTCCCAGTAAGCAGCTGTCCAAAGGCCAGATCCCACTATTAGCCATATAATTTTCATGATGTTGGTTGGCTTGCGGGAGGAGCCACATACCCACCCAAATCCCACATGTGGACACATTAATTCAATCTCTGCATCTCTGTCCAAAACCAGAATCTCTGCTTTTTATCCCGAATGTACAGAATGCATTTAATGCAAAATACTTTCAATAGACACAGTGATAATGAAAGAAGAAATCTCTGCCTTTGGCTTCCTACGGGGGTGCATGAAAGTGCATTCAATAACACAAGACGTCATTCCCAATGCTGCTTTAATTTAAAAGGGAGCTATAGTGATATCCTAGAGATCCATATATAAAAGTTGCCTGATGAATATAGGGAATTGCTATACTCGTCAGCGGCACTTAGGGGAGCTAGTTCCATGCGAATTACATAGCTGGGGGCGCAACGTTTATAAATACCCCCAAAGTGTTGTGTGTTTACATTTAAGTTGTTTTTTTGTCACTGTTTTTACATGGCCTTAGCAGCCTTTTATTAAATAATTTGATATAAAAC
>NW_017314659.1:0-959 GCF_000935625.1 Nanorana parkeri
TATCATGGGAAATAATATATATATATATATATCTATATATATATATATAGGATAATATGTTATAGTGACCCTGCCAGCCGCATTGCATGTCTGTATCTATGGAACATTCTGGAATGTCTCTGTAAAAGCAGAGATTACAGGATCTGCCATTGTATATGAATTAATATTACAGGAATAGCTTATTTTGGGGGACTCTCTGATATAGACTGTGATGTTCCAGGGTTTCATTTCCCTTTTGTCTGGGCTTAGCCCAACCCAACTGTCCTTCTTCTGTCCAATGAGAGCGCCCTTACTGGTCACCGGTCAGGCTAAGGACAGTTAGCAGGAATGATCTTGTATGGATACTTACATTGGCCCAGCCTGGCTCAGTGTATACATATGGATATCATTTATATAAAGCTGTATGACTTCAATGTTCAATCTTATTGATTATTTTTTCTTTTTCTCTCCCCAGCCACGGAAATTACATCCATTGAAACATATGTCGATGAGATATATGTTAGCACAGGATCCCGGCTGCTGATCCCGTGCAATTTCTATGTGGATGGACCCATTCAGAAGAGCAACATCATTCTGCAATGGGGCAAAGGGTCAGGTGACGGGGGATTGTACACCCCCATAATACATCTGACAGACAGTACCATGGTACTGAGAGAGCAACCCCATGACATGAGGGCGCAATTATTTGTCTCTCGTGTGCACCAGGGGACCTGCTCTTTAGTCATAGACCCCGTTAATGAGGATGACCAAGGAATATATGAACTCCACCTGGAGATCGACGGGTTCAAATACAACCCCATTCCGAAGGTCAGCATCATTGTCCGGGATAAGGATCAAGACTCGGGTAAGTTTTATATATACTCTTGTATATACCTTCAGCTGTTTACTAGCAAAGCCGTGTGATCACCATGTTATAGCTGATTACATGATCGGGAGTCGCGCTTCGTGCCCCTATCAAA
>NW_017314660.1:0-958 GCF_000935625.1 Nanorana parkeri
AAATGGCATTCTGAATGTTGAGCTTAGTCAGGTGCATTACCGAATGCTCAGGTGTGATTGGGGCTGAGTGACTTTGGACCCGGAATACTGCAGGTACAATCAGATGGGATAGGTGTCAGCCGCAGCTGGAGGGTTCTAATGTTCCACATCACCCTGGAATGGCTTGGTTAGGATGCCTTGGTTAACGTCTGCTTTGATATTGGGCTATAGTTTGCGTAAACTCATGTTGCCTTTGTGAATGCTTTTAACCTCTAACACAATGTATTTGTTTTTGTAAAGGTAAGCAATCGGAACAAATTCTAGAGAACACGGAAGTGTGAGTGTTGGGGGTTCCTTCTTCCCTGGGGCTCCCAGACATGCTGTCTTTGAAGAAGTATCTGACGGAGGGTCTTATCCAGTTCACCATTCTCCTGAGTCTGATGGGTGTGCGTGTGGACCTGGATTCATATCTGCCCTCTCACCTGCCCCCTTTGCACGAGATCATCCTGGGGCCTACATCAGCGTATACACAGACTCAGTTCCACAGCCTTCGTGGCACCTCTGAAGGTTATGGAGTTCATCCCAAGAGCGTGGACTTGGACCAGTTTTTCACCTCCCGCAGACTGCTAAGCCGCATGCGTGCGCTAGACAGGCTGCAGGTACCCAGCACTGAGCTTGATGCCTGGTTAGTGCACAAGGAAGCTGAGGGCTCTGTGTCCAGCGCTCAGACTGGTTCCAGCCGATCTACGGACAGTCCGCAGAACCTCCCAACTTCAGAGAGCAGCCTCCGGGACACCATAGAAAATGAACAAGGACGAGAAGCAGAGGAACTTGGAGCATCTGCTCCATCTGAAAACACAGAACTCGGAAAAGAGGTAAAAAATACTTTGCCAAAGCATGGTATACTGTTCTATAATCACCCCATTTTCAGAGGTGTACATGCCTGGACTTGTACACAGACTTGTTGAAACAGGATCAA
>NW_017314661.1:0-958 GCF_000935625.1 Nanorana parkeri
GATGGACTTATTGCCCAGGTGGCAACCTATCACGGTACCACTCTTGAATTCACAGAGCCCCTGAGAGCCACCCATTCTTTCACAAATGTTTGTAGAAGCAGTCTGCATGCCTAGGTGCTTGATTGTATACACCTGTGGCCATGGAGGTCATTGGAACACCTGAATCCAATGATTTGGAGTGGTGTCCCAATACCTGTGGCAATATAATGTATTTTAAAATAGTTTGTGTCAATTTGTGAGGTGTAATATAGTAACAGCTTTAGTTCAATTACACTGGCATCTAAATATATTAAAATTCCACATGTCTACAAACACCTATGAAAAAAAAATTTACAAACATATCTGTGTGTTAGTATTACCATGTATTAGTCCAAAATAAATACTACTTTAATACAAAGCTAAATTACTAAAAGAGTAGCAGCATATCCTAACCCAAGAACAAACATGTAATATGTTGCAGCCTAATAGTCTAAAAACAGTGGCTGCATTTGAGGCTAAGTACATTTTCTAGTAATAGCAGAAATTCTTGCTGATCCTGATTGAAATCCAGTGTGCAGGTTACTTGCTGTGCACTGACCTAAATCTCAAACTATATAATCAGCGTTCCCAACTATAATCTATTGAGGAAATGGGAAGGCGTTCTCTAGTTTTAAAACAAATCTGTCCTAGGGGGACAATACTGCTCCTCCATAGACACAGTGCAGTGACTGAACATTGTCACTCTAGGATAGAAAGTATGTTACTGGCAAGATCACCAGGTGAAGATAAAGAAAAAAATAAGAAAATGAATGCAGCCACCATATCTAATGACCAGTAAGCTGCAACATACAGTATAACATTTTTGTACTTGGGCTTAGGTTCACTTTAAAATTCCATTTGTAACCTTGAGCACATATTTGCTAGATTCTAGAATTTCAAGAGATTATATGAGGATAACCCGTGTATTCTTCTGCTAACA
>NW_017314662.1:0-958 GCF_000935625.1 Nanorana parkeri
ATAAGACAGTGTCTTATTTTCGGGGAAACACGGTAGGTAGAATGTTTTTTTCAATGGTTGCCCTAATAAACACGTTAACATAGTTCAGTTCAGCCACTACAGCATCCCAATTGTATGCACAATTCCCACTTGTAGGCAGCCCAGAATGAAAGCAATGTTATGGGTTAACAAACCAGTTGAAATAGTGTAAAGTGACATTTTTCCTATCTTTCTAATTCTCATCTCACACAAGCACAGGGTGAAAAGGAGAAATCTACATATCAATGTGTGTGCAGATGAAACAATTCCGCTGCAGCACTGTGCCAAGGCTAGATGAACTGTGCTTTCAGTCACACAACACCATGACTCCTTGCACCTACTGGCACCGGCCCGTCAGACTCTATTCCATGCTCTTTTTACAAATGCCGATGAAATGAACCCTCACTAAGAAAAGGCCTCCATTCACATGCTAAATGATTCAATGAACCTGCTTTATCATCATAACCTGAAATCAAGGGCCCCAAGGGGACAAAACCTTTGGGGTGTATAATACACAATCTGCTTTAATTTAAAAAGAAGGCAACCCGTTTACCCTGTATTTTGCTAAACAGCAAGATGTGTTCTCTTACACAAAACATTCTTACAACCATGTAAGTTATTTTTTTTTTTAAATCAAATAAAGTAACAGCATAATTCTATCTAAATATGGCCACAGAAGTGAGACAGACACCACCAGATACAGGAGTTTTAGACTTTATTATTTGAGCATCTGCATGTCTTTAATACAACAATGACTAACAGAAGACTGCTAGCAAACATCATTTAAAAATTGATAGGGCATGCTTAAACAAATTTGGTCATTCGTGGCCTTTTAAAAGATAAAATCTAAAATTTATGTTGAAAGCACAGCAAACAATGGCCAAGAGTATTTTTGTTTTTGCAGTGTGATAATTGTCAAATTTACTACATAAAGAAACAG
>NW_017314663.1:0-958 GCF_000935625.1 Nanorana parkeri
TATCTTATCACCATTCCCCTTTTAGCAGAATCACAGGCTCAGGATACATGGAAAGGGCTTCTGTAACCTCCATTGAAGCTCATTAGCCCTTTAAAAATCACCTTCATTCCTCCTTCCCCATGGATTCCAATGCACTTTGCCCACATGGCAAAATTTTACCCAAATTTTCCAATTTTCACAAATCTCTGGGAAGTGAAGCCTCTCGGATTTGCTCATCCCTAAATCTTACACGGGATCAGATTGGGATTTGGAACCTTTGGACCTTGTCCATCTCCATTGTTGTAAACGTTCCATAAGCCGTGAAGTACACGAGGATGAAATTCGAGTTCCCGTGTAGCATTGTCCTTTACTCCCCTCCCCCTTCTCTTATCTCCATCCAGGTAGCTATGGCTGTGCTCCAGCAGTATGTACACAGAGTGTATAAACACCGGCTATGGATTGCGGTGGGAGGAAAGAGGAGAGCAAAATGAGCCACCACCACCAGACGTGGTCAGACCTGGCATGCCAGACATAACACTGGTCCTCGTTTTCCATAAGAAGACCGCTAGATGCTTAGACAAGTATTACAAACAAACAAAAAAGGGTACAAACTCCATGGGGCCTCATCCATGCAGGTCTGGCCCCATGTGGGAAATATACAGTACATGGAACAGTCTTGGTCTTGAGGGGTAGTGACGGTCTCTCTCCCGTCCTCATCCCCAGGAGAGCAATACCTGTGTACGGGAGTAAGAGGTGGTCCTCTGTCCCACCAATGGGGTCTCCTGGGCCATTTCCTAGGATCACAACACCCACCCTATTGCAGGAACTCAAAAAAATCATGTGTTTCTAGGATTGGGCCCAGGGTGGGTGGTCCCCCCAGTAATTAGAGGTGGTCCCCATCCATGAAGTGGGGCACACCAACCCGGTGGATGAATCATTAATCATTAACATGGCGTGTAATAAAAGTATTGATCAGAGA
>NW_017314664.1:0-463 GCF_000935625.1 Nanorana parkeri
GCTGAGAGGGCAAGGAGACGCTCTCAGAATCTTTGTCTCTATTGCGCCTCCCCGGAACATACCGTCTCCGCCTGCCACCTTGTGAAGAAGAAGGAGGAAGGTAAGCAGATTCATATATGTAAGATGTCACAGACAACCCTCAACCCTACTCCTTACCTGTTTCTACCTCTTACCCTACAGTGGGACCACGCCAGAATTACAGTTAAAGCCATGCTGGACACAGGAGCATGTGGGAATTTTATTGATTCGGGTCTTGTAACCTCAAATAAAATACCACACGTAACAAAAACTACTCCCCTGTCCGTGAGTTTTATTGACGGAACAACTGCTGAGTCAGGTCCCATCCTGCACCAAACCCAGCCTCTCCTGATGTGTTGTGGTGAGAACCACACTGAATTCATATCGTTCGATGTAATTACATCGCCTTTGTTCCCCGTAGTCTTGGGGTTACCCTGGCTCAGGC
>NW_017314664.1:1610-2567 GCF_000935625.1 Nanorana parkeri
CGCCTCTCGGAACCCTCCGCACAACCTCTTTCTGCAGATGTGGTCATCCCTCCGCACAAAATCATAGTAGGCAACCTAAACCTAAAACAACAATTACACCACGCCTTATCTACAGACCATGATACTACTCCTGAAGGATTGACCCCAGATGAGGAAGGGTTCTTATATCATGGTTCCAAACTCTACGTTCCTCCTTCCATGTCCATCCCAATCTTGAAGCTACTACACGACTCCCCCCTTGCGGGACATCCAGGAATCTCAAGGACCACTGATCTCATACAACGCTATTTCTGGTGGCCCAAAATGACATCAACTATAAAGGATTATGTCTCATCCTGCGAAGTGTGTGCCATGTGCAAACGTGAAAGAAGACCCCCTTGCGGGTTGCTCATGCCTCTGCCCATTCCCAACAGGCCTTGGGAGGCAGTTTCCCTCGATTTTATAGTAGAGTTACCTCCTTCCAACGGGTTCAACACCGTTCTTGTGGCTGTCGATATGCTCACAAAAATGGCCCACTTCGTCCCTCTAAAGAAATTACCATCCTCGGAAGAAACCGTCACAGCCCTTTTGACCCATGTGATAAAACTCCACGGGGTCCCTACTCGCTTAGTCTTCGACAGAGGCACACAATTCGTGTCTAAATTCTGGAAGGCTCTCTGTGACAATCTGCAAATCGACCATCGAAAATCTAGTGCTTATCACCCTCAAACCAACGGGCAAACAGAACGTGTGAATCAGAGTCTAGAGCAGTACATACGGTGCTACTGCACCCATCTCCAGGACGACTGGTCCACTCTACTTCCCCTCGCTGAGTTCTCCTATAATAACTCCACCAGTTCGTCCACTCGCAGGTCCCCGTTCTTCGCCAATTATGTATTCCATCCTAATTTGATGTCCGAAACCCCATTGCCTACGAATGTCCCTTCCACCGACGATTACCTCTCTACCCTTCATTCC
>NW_017314665.1:0-504 GCF_000935625.1 Nanorana parkeri
GCATACCAATATAGACAACATGAGATTCGCTGCCTATCATTCCACGGCGCATGAGGATGCTAAAGGCTTCACGATTTATATTGCAATCTCGAGCAAAAATGTATGTACAGGTCCCAGTAGAGGAAAAATGATGTCCATCAAATATATTATAATGTCCATTTCCCCAGGTGCTGCAGACATTGTCATTATTGTTTATCACTGCAAGAGAACAATATGTATAAATTAGTGATGTTGTATTGTTGTGTTGTTTTAAGCTCCACATTCATACCTACCCCTTTTGGAGTTACTGTCTGTGCTGCAGATCAGATGCTAGCCTAGGAATAACATCATATGAAACACATCCATATAGAGCAAGCGGAGTGCACAGATGTCTGATCAGCATCAGCCCAAGTGTGACAGGCACCAAGGTCAACCCCATACCTCCCAACTATCCAGCTACTTTTTGAAAGGACCTTCCCTCCATTCCCTCTGTCCCTCTTTCCTCCTCAGTTGTCCCTTTTTTTA
>NW_017314665.1:1551-2508 GCF_000935625.1 Nanorana parkeri
CTGGAGCCCAGGGGAGAAGAGGCTGTGGGAATCGGTTGAACGGGCTGGAGGCAGCCAGCAGGACCAAGGATCATCCGAATTCCGTATTTCGGACTTTAAAAAAAACTACCATCAACTCCAATATAAATGTACTTTGCTTTTTATCTTCAATATAACGAATGTTCGTAATGGAACGAAAATACGTCAACGGAATTTCGTATTTCCTGCCTGTATTTGTAATGCAACTCTCAGCAGCAGAAGAGAACCTCTGATTGGTCAACCAAAACGAAATACGAATTCCGTTAACGGATTCCGTATCCGAATTCCGTATTTCGGACTTTAAAAAAACGACCATCAACTCCAACAGGGGCTGACTGGCAACTTTTAGCCCAGGGGGCAAGTACAACCCAGAGGCCCATGGTGCAGCAACTTGGCCCCCCTCCCGCTCTCCCTCTTCCCCGCCTTCTCCCCACCCCTGTCTGCCACTTTTGCCATCCATGTAACAGTAGTGTGAATGTATTTATCGGTTTAGGAAATGTAAAGCACACTGGTAGTGGAGGGATGCCACGTCAGGGCTGTGCGCGTGCAGGACTGCTGCAACCCTGGTAGTTCTGCCACTAAGTCAGAAATACATTGTACAGCATTGCAGAATGGCATTTGCTATAGAGAACTACAAATCCCAGCAATACATTACACAACAATGCAGAATACCATCAGCTATAGAGGACTATAAATCCCAGCAATAATGACTACCAACAGCTATAGATTACTACAATTCCCAGCAATACCATTATACAGCAATGCAGAACAGCATCAGCTATAGAGGACTACAAATCCCAGCAATACATTATACAGCAATGCAGATACCAGGGGTCCAGAGAGTTTCACGGGTGCGTGTGTGTGCAGCAGAGGGGGTTCCCTAATTAGGCTCTGAGGTGGACCACCAGGTGGTCAGTGCAGGCTCTCTGCTCCAAAACA
>NW_017314666.1:0-677 GCF_000935625.1 Nanorana parkeri
CGTCCTCCCCTTCAGTCTTCTCTCTGACCTCCGGCCTCCCCAGCCTGACTCTCCCTGTCAGGGTGCCCCTCCCCCTCCGTATTGATGGACACTTCGAGGGGGACTCCCCTCACCTTCAGCGCTTGCTCCTTGAAGTACTGCAGCGCGTAGGAGAAGATCTCCAGCGCTTTCACTTTCTTGCCGTTGGCGGCGATGAGATCGGTTTCCATGGTGAGATCCTGTGCGGGGGAGGGGAAGATGATCAAACCTGCCACAATGCCTGTTATATGCTGTGGGAGGAGCCTGGGGGCGGGGCCCAGACCACACCTCCGTCCCGTGTCATGTATATGGAGCCCCAATCACAGCAAAGCCAGAACTCCGACCCAATATAAAGAATTTCCAGCGTGCTGGTTCCAGGACCCAACCACTGCTGCATGCATCAAAGGGGGTAAATGATGAGGAGGAGGGGCACGCGGGTGGTGAATGATGAGGAGGAGGGGCACACGGGTGGTGAATGATGAGGAGGAGGGGCTCACGGGTGGTGAATGAGGAGGAGGGGCACACGGGTGGTGAATGATGAGGAGGAGGGGCACACGGGTGGTGAATGATGAGGAGGAGGGGCTCACGGGTGGTGAATGAGGAGGAGGGGCACACGGGTGGTGAATGATGAGGAGGAGGGGCACACGGGTGGTGAATGA
>NW_017314667.1:0-955 GCF_000935625.1 Nanorana parkeri
GATACCGATGCTTGTATCGGTATCGGTGCATCCCTAGTTTCTAGTACCCTCTCTATATAGCGGCAACAGTTTGCGCAGCGCTTTGCAATGTAAGGAAGACATTACAATACAATACAAGACAAGATGGTAAGGAGGGCCCTGCCCCTGAGGGCTTACAATCTAAAAGAGGAGGGGGAAATGATACATGAGGAGGTAGCTGTGAGGGGATGAATTATTTTTTAGAATGTGATGGTTCAGTGGTTAGGTTTAGGTGGGATAGATCCCGACAAACCTGTGGCAGCCTATTTTGCCCAATACCACCACCAAGTACATGAACTTAGGGCCATGGTAATAGAACATGTACCAAGACCACATAGAGGAGGCAACTGTGATATGATCTTATTAGGTCATGAGGCCTACTGGATTTTTACTCTTGACACGGTGAAGGGCTGAACAACATGCTTTCACTATCATGTTTCTTGACAGACTATGCTGAGCATAACATACACCATATAGGTCCTCTGCACACATAAAACACTGTATCTTTTATATTTACTTTGTATATTTTTTTATATATCTCTTTTCATATGTTACATGCATCTATATACGCACCATTACTATTGTTTCATTTTCTTGGATATATATACACATTGTTGTCCCACATGGGCAATTTTGATTAAAATA
This sequence comes from Nanorana parkeri, assembly GCF_000935625.1. Classification (NCBI taxonomy): domain Eukaryota; kingdom Metazoa; phylum Chordata; class Amphibia; order Anura; family Dicroglossidae; genus Nanorana; species Nanorana parkeri. The sequence goes on from NW_017314667.1 coordinate 664, forward strand.
TCATGATTTACTTTTGCTTTCCCATGTATGAAGGTTCACTTATTATCATAGGAATGGTGTTGTTGTGCTTATTTTGCCTACATTGATTTATTTACTATATCTTTATAGTTTTGATATGTTTATCTTTTTCTTTTCTTTTCTTTTTGTTGCCTCCCAACTCATTCTCCATCCTCCCTGGTGCTCTACCATATTTTTCCGGTGCTCTGCTTTGTATTACGGAACTGTCACACAGACAGTCCATGAGCCGATCATCGCCTGGCAACTAGGGTCGCCACTCTGAGCTCAGGACCCA
>NW_017314668.1:0-955 GCF_000935625.1 Nanorana parkeri
GGGGGGGGAGGGAAAAACATTTTTTGCCTTTAATGTCACTTTAAAGACTGAATGAATCAGTGTAATTATTTGGCTCCAATACCTAACCAATCTAGGGCAACGCCATAGGTGATGTATCAATGAACCCTGGTGGAATCCACATTTCGGGCAAGACGGATCACCCCGGAAACCAATTTTAACCAGAAATTCAGGTGTACAGTACAATCTATGTATAATGAAAAGCTGGGTGAGGGCGGTGAGTCGCGGATAGTGCTGGCAAAGGGTACCTCATGGAGGATATCCCCCCAGCTCTCATCAGTAATGGGTCCGATATCCTGATAATAACAGCTTTTGCATATGATTGCAGAAATGGCAAAGTCAGCAACGGAAGACAATTACCAAATACTTGTAATTCATATAATTAATGGTGAAAGCAAATGTGTTTTATTTGATCGGTTTGGATCAGTTGCTTTACTATAAGAATTATCATTATATTGTGGCAATTTCACGCGTGTGGAATGTTCCTTGGAAGACTTTTTTTTAAACTATTTTGAGTATGTTATGGAAAAAAGTAGGCAGAGGAGGGAACAGTGGCAGTAAATGTCTGATGCAGGGGACATATTGTCAGGGAAATCCAGTCGTTGTCCATAGTAGAGCTTCTGCATGTACAACTGCACGAGCCATTGTACAATCATATGCACGAAGTGCTACAATGCCAACATTGCGCACGCGTGTGTCCGCAAGTTACGGCGTGCACACGCACATTCCTGCCAGTGGAGCCAAGCGGGCTATAGAAGTATGCCTGTTGCATCTGCACATTGCTCAGAGATCTTCAGCTGTTCCCCGTGCTATTTCCTGACTCCGTTCTTAAATCTGTGTCTGACCCTGCTGTTCTCTGCCTGCCTTCTGACCTCGGCTTGCCCACTGACCATTATTCTGGACAGGGGCGTAACTAGAAATCACAGGGCCCCATAGC
>NW_017314669.1:0-954 GCF_000935625.1 Nanorana parkeri
GCCAAAGAAAATATAAGACAGTGTCTTATTTTCGGGGGAAACACATTCAACTTTTTTTTATGGACTCTGATATCCAAACAGTTTGGTGCTCTTCTTTTCCTTTCCAATGCCTGATAGGATGCAGTCACTGTTGAGTTTTGCTGAAGCAGGTAGTCCTGGTAGGGGCCACCCATGGCTCACATTTTGGCTAATTTGTAGGAATCTGCCAAATTTGAGCCATCTAAAGCCAGGATTAGTCAATATCATGAAATGTCCAAGCAGCATTTGATGCCATGGCCCCACTTACTATCATATAGGAGGCCCCACAAGTAGAGTGTGTCTAGGGGCATGTAGGTTCTAAATGTGTTTCCACCATCCAAGTGTAGGAAGCCTTAGGCTTAGTCCCTGTACATGGTTCAATCTCACAGTAGCATTGGGTACACTGACCATTTATGGGACATTGAATGGATTTCTAGAAGTCCTCTCAGCACCCTTTAGTACTGGACCAGAACTGATGAATATGGATCTTAACAGAAGCACTGCCCTTAGCTGTAGCAAGCAGTTGGCAGACACGTAGAAAAAGAAATCCAGTGCTCAGGAAGTGCTCTCTAAGCTTGTGAAATGCCTGACGAGTGCTAAGCACTTCCATCAGTTTAAATAAAACCCCCAAAGTACCTCAATTGCCTAAAAACAAGCTGTTGACCACCAGAAGACCTTTCAGCTGTAACAAGCCAAAACCCAACATGGAACTGCCCTTTAATCCACCAAAGAGCCCATCCAGGCACAAACAGCGTACACAGGCACTGAATAAAGTCCTCAACTGGACATCTCTTCCTGAATGTTTCACTTTGTTAAAGTGACCCTAAACTCAGGAGGTCAATCCTAAAAATACATTCAAGTCCCTGAACTCTGAACAACCATGTATCTTCTTTGCGTGTCACTCGGCTGTAGATCCTCCAATCATCTCTGAATTGG
>NW_017314670.1:0-953 GCF_000935625.1 Nanorana parkeri
CAGCAGATTAACAATCTTCCTCTTATTGGAGGAATGAATAATATAAGTATCAGGCCTGCCAAGAGCTCCCACCTGTCACCTAATTTTCCTGACCAGTAGTCTTGTTATCCTGGTATCAGGTGAGGTGACAGGTAGAAATATTGCAGCCAGGAAAACACAGGGGCCAAGTAGAAAATTGGTGAACACAGTCTAAAAGGCCAAGATTACTTTAAGCAAGCAGTATATACATGAAAAAGAAAGAGACTCATAGTAAGGTACAAGCCAAAGTCTGTAACCAGAAAGCCGAATACCAGGGGGAACAAGCAGATCAGTGTCAGAATCCAGGCCGGGTCAGCAACAAAACAGAAGGCAATATCACCAAAGGATAATCCAAGAACAGGTGAAGGACAAGCAGAAGTTCAGCAACAAGTAATCCCAAAACAGAAGAGACGAGACCCAGACAGTGCAGATAGTAGGAAAGAGGAAGTATTGAACAGAGACAGAGCCCTCCAGTGGCTCTAGAGAAAGGCAAATAACCCAGAAACAATGGATTCCAGGCATGGGTGTGACAAAGGGGAATTTTATTTGACTCCTTTTACTGTGCAGACAAATGTTTCATAAATACAGGGACTGTCATGACTAGGGATCAAGCTCGGAGTCTACTAACTAGAACATCAGGCAAATTCATGGTATAACTGGCCGGGTTCAGGAAACAAGCAGACGGTAGTAGTATAGGAGCAGGCATACACATAGTCAGTGATCAAGCCGAGGTCAGTAGCCAAAGGTAACAGGTTTGAAGTGGAAGGCAATAAGCATAGTCAGTGAATCAGCAGCCAAGGGTCAGTACATAAGTAGCAGTATGAGGAAGTTGTATCGCAGTAGGAGCAGGAAGCAAAATATTGTGAGGGGCACAATAATCTGGCAAAGAGGAACTACAGAGGCATGGCTTAAATAGGAAGTTCAGGGAAGGAACA
>NW_017314671.1:0-953 GCF_000935625.1 Nanorana parkeri
GAAGGGGGTTTAACACCGCGGATGTCAACTGGTTAATGAGGATTATCTGCAATGAAAGGGAGGACACTCATCAAGATAAGGGAACAGGGGTGTAACTGACAGGAAGTTCCCACCAGAAACAAGTAACTATGTTCCCCCTTCCAATTACTGTGCAAAAAGCATTTTAGGAAATGTGTCCTCTCCCCGCAGGCAGAATTTTATTTCATGGTGTTATCACTAAGAGAATCTTAAGATTTTATTTTGGGGGTGTCTATTTTTACATACTTTTCCCGTACAATTTCAAACAGTTTATAAGGATGGAAACATATTATGTCTTTGAAGTATTCCAAAGTGGTGCCGACATTGGTTCAAATGGGAAAAGAGGAAAGCGTTCTTGAGTCAGAGTCTGAACTGGAGCCTGGCAATTGCTGAGAGCTCTACTATTCCTGTTCCTACACAATTATATTAATGGTCCCACTATTCTGTCTACTAATTTATTCTCTAAAAGAGTCAGAAATGCATCATCTCCTTTATTTGGGTGCAAATACTTCAACAAGTCAAGTTGCTTGAGAACGAGTTTATAACTCCCATAGCTAAGAAATAATGGGTATAGAGGCTGCACCTTTTAAGGTGTACTAGTACAAGATATTCACTAGAGAGCAACTGATATATTTTTATCAGAACGGATACCAATTATGGGCCACATTTCAAGCCGATAACTGATATCAGGCACCAATTTTCCAATTACAACCAGCTGTGAAATCTTGTGCCGGCAGCAGAATGTAAACAGCAGGCAGTGGGCCTGATAGCAGTCGACTTCTACTAATGGCAGTGAAGGAGAGCCTCCCTACCCCTCCATGGCCTCCAGGTCCCCCCCATTCCCACCCCATTCATCTGCCGGTGGCTAGTTTCCACAGCCAGCAGCTGAATGTAAACAGCAGGCAGTGGGCGGTGCAATAGCCAGCCTGCTATTG
>NW_017314672.1:0-953 GCF_000935625.1 Nanorana parkeri
TATGTGGAAAAAAATAAAAAATCTTTTGAAACTAAAAAAAAGATCATCCCTATGTAAATATCACATCATGTAGTTCATGTATTATTGCAATACATTGTTACAAGCCTTTTTATAGTATGAATAACACTACTATGGAAAAAAAAAAACCATAACAACAACATTTCTTACATTGTTATCTTCATGAATATTGATTATGAAATAAAGAGCCGTCAGGTCCCTGGAGGTGAAGATGCTCAGTAAGAATAAAAAAAAAAACAGTACAAGAGCTAAAGCCCAGCTCCAGGCAAATATTTTTTTTCAGCTTTAAACAGCGGGTAGAAAGTCTAGAACAGGGGTGGGCAAACTCTCTAGCTGCTTTACAAATCCCAGCATGCATCTGTCTCCGGGAGTCATGCATGTGACTGTGAGAATCATACAATGCCTCCTGGGATTTGTAGTTGCAAACAGCGGAAGGGCCAGAGTTTGCACACCCCTGCTTTACATCCTTTAGTCAGGTTTGTATGCCTGCTGTATACCCTATTAGGAATATTGCCCCTCATTTTCCTTTCTGACAACACCGGGACAAGAAATTGGGAACACAGTTGTCACTGGAACAGAAAGACACAGATAGAAATAAAATCCTGATAGTGATACGCCTCTTACTAGAAAATGATTGATTGTTCTATCCCATTATAATTTTCTGATCACATGTTGCCACTTTGAGGCTCCAATCACACATAGCGGTAGTGTTTTCCGTGTGTTTTTTTCACGGAAAACCACGCGGAATGAGACCACGTAAACGTAAACATACACACGGATTCTGCACGTTTGCGGCTATCACTATAGCCGGAACGTGCAGAATCCCCCATAAAATCGCGCTTAGACTATTTTGCGTTATAGTCAGTGTACCCATTGCACTCCTTACCGCTAAAACCTTGATGAATGGGTTGGGTGCATCAGTAGTCGACGGATGG
>NW_017314673.1:0-952 GCF_000935625.1 Nanorana parkeri
AAGGACTGAAGTGTTTGTTCAATGTGAACTTGTGTTTCCTGCTGCACTCTTTACCGGATCAATGGATGTCCTGTATGTACAGGCGGGTGCTCTTAGTGACCACGGGTGGCACCGTGATCAGCATATGGCAAAAGGGAATATCACCAGCACACCAATCAAAGGGTTTCAGCAAAAAGTCCATTTAATGATGAATGCCATTCAGATACAAGCTATTTCAGGGCCTCAAGGGGTCCCCTTCATCAGGCTCGGAATGATGAAGGCCCTTTGATTGGTGTGCTGGTGATATCCCTTTATCCTTTTGTTTCCTGAACCACATAGGTCAGATCGCTGAATTTTGTCCACGTGGTAGACCGATCCACCTTCCCACTAACACCAGCCGGGACTCATCTGTGTTTTTGTAATAAAATGAATATTTTGAATCCTAATTGGCTTCCTTCTTTCTGCTATGAGCAAAATTGTGGATTCTACTGAAATCCTGACATCGGGATTGGTCTATGAGGCGGGGAAATAAGCACGTCATCATACAATGGACTGTAATTCTGTAAGTGTATCTAAAGCCACTTGATAAAAGTAGGGAATGCTTAAAACCCATGTTTGGGTTTTTATTTTATCCCTGTGGTTAGATTATCTTTACTTCCTGTCCCAGAGATAAAACAGGAAGTGAGAATATCTCCCCAGAGAGTGGAAATCCCCCCTTAGACCGTTGTCATCAGAACGTGGTGTCACCATTGGTAGATTTACCCTCACCTGCTGCTCTATTTGGGGATTGCCTATCCCTTTCTGTCCCAATAATGGCCACCAGTTCAAATAGAGAGGCTGATACTTCCCCAGTGAGGACCTATTGTTGATCGGGATTCTAATCCTTCCACATTCCATCCTAAATTGGAAGTTGGTGGTTCTCTTTAGATCTGCTTTACCGTCCTACAAACTACACGTTTCATTTGCACAGTTA
>NW_017314674.1:0-952 GCF_000935625.1 Nanorana parkeri
CACCCTGTATATATATATATATATGTACTAAAAATTGATTATATGTTTGTAATAGATTCTTGCCTCATATTCCCTGAGGAAACGCATCACCAAAACGCTTTGGAAATCAATGCACCATTGCCAAAGAATGAAAATGTATATTTTTAAGAAAGATGGAATACACCATATGAATTTTGTATTGTGGTTATTATAAACAATTTATAGCATATGCAATGTGGCAATGAGGCAGAATTGAGGGAATATTGTTGTTGGAAATCATGTCTGCTTTTAAATGTAATTTAGGGATTTTTAATTGATCATGTTAATACATTTTCTAATTTTTTTAATACAAGTCTGACGCCTCTTAAAACCCCACAGACACTTGAATGAGTTGTTGTATTTTTGAATCTGGTATTTGGGTTGAGGTCTCGGACCACCTGGAATTATTAGGCCTGTGTAGTTACGGTTGCTAAATTTTGACACCTTCCAAGAACAGTATTCAGATCATAGAATTTATTTTGCCAAGGTTTGCAATTGCACCTTTTTAGGTCCATGTGCTCTTTTTGGGGATCTTATTCAGGGGACATTGGACATGTAATCTTGGGTGTGGAATCAGGATAGCACATTCAAGTGGAGATGGAAGCTAATAATGAAAGGTTGTTGAAGGATATCCTAAACCATCAAGTTTTTTAAAAGGGATAAGGAAAGTCAGAAAGTATTATTATGCAAGGTCTGCATATTACATACTGCCCCGTCCCTCCATCTAAAATTTAAATCTACCTGTAAAAAACACCAGTGAAAAAAAGTTAAAAAACATACTTACCTTATACCCAGCTTCCACCTACAATGCCTAGGCCAGGTTTGCTTTACTATAAGCAATATTTAGGAAATGGGTTTTAAACCCTTCTAAATTAGAATTAAGGTCAATATATACCAAAAATACACAACCAATTAAATAGAAAAGCACAACACA
>NW_017314675.1:0-952 GCF_000935625.1 Nanorana parkeri
AACTGATGAAGTAAGGTCCTCTATGAACTCAGGCAGACCCCCTAATCCGCAGGTTACCACGTCTGACCCTGTTCTCCAGGTCCTCCATTTTATCCAGTGCTACCGTCAGTTTGTCAGAGAAGGAATCCATCTCTTTCTCCTGTGATTCAATTACAGTGATCACGTTATCCATTTTCTGTTCCAACATATCTGTGCGGGCCCCAAGCTCTCTAATTTCCCTGGTCAGTGTGGCCGCCAGCTTGCTTGTAGCTGCTGAGAGTTCCATTTGCAGCATGCTGCGGAACTTGTCAATCAGGGCTGCATCTCTATCACTCTCAAGGGCTTCATTAGGGGTGAGTGGCAAGCTGTCTACCGAAGAGGAGTCAAATACCTCAGGTGCAGCTGCTGTGGCCGCACGTGTCCCCTCGCGGCGTGGTGTGGCCGCCATCTTGGGCTTTCTCCCTCTGCTGAATCGCGGCTCCTTCTGCCGTCTGCTGCGTCTCATCCCCCCGTTCAGCGCTTGATCAGCGTGCACGATGTCTCCCGAGCATGGGGCATCAGACGGCACATGCGAGGTGAGCTTCCGTTAGCTTTATGCTGCCGTCCCGGGGATCGATGGTGCAGAGCTCGTCTAGACCGCGGCCATCTTGGTCAGCGGCTCGCAACGCCCCCCCTGTGCTGGCCATTTCATGGGTTGAAATTGAATTGTTAACACATTACTTCTTCCCTGAGCAAGGCCTTTTTGTATAACACTGAAATGTACATTATTTTTCAGTTTGTGTTAACCTAAACTTTCTTTTCACCTCTGGCAGTTTACTGCTTTCTTTTACACCATTTCAGGTTACGCACTGGACTTCAACTGCTTACATTTCAATAAAAACTTGGAAAATTGGGGTGTTATAAAACATTTGAATGGTAATACATATACTGTGTATATGTATAACGGAAAATTGTATACTTACCTATCGGTAAT
>NW_017314676.1:0-952 GCF_000935625.1 Nanorana parkeri
AGGAGCGATACCTCTTTTTCAAGCTCGAGAAGGAACATGTTTTCTGCTCTGCTGCTGCTCTGTTCTCCTCCCCGCTGGTGCTGGCTGCAGCGATCTGTGTCTCTTTCAATCCCCGCTGCTCTCCCTGCCTGTGTAGGCGAAGGACACAGACCAGTGCAGCCGACACCAGCGGGGAGGAGAGATTGCATTCCACTGCTGCCCCTTTGCTTCCTCTGTCTGCCCACCTCCGTTCCTCTTCCATCATTTAATTCAAATAAAATACACAAATGCAGCGTTACAAAGTTTACTTCAGAGTAAAACGGTATGCACATTTTTGTGCAATCGCACTGCAATGAGACATGCTGCATTAAGTCTTTTCCCCATAGTTCTCCTTAGGGTAACGGGAGGACACAAACTAGCTTCCTCCCGTCACCCTAGGCTCATTATATTCCGAGCTGTAGCTCGCGGTATGCTGAGACGCCGCAGTATACCGCAAGCAGCTGCTCGAGGTATACTGAGACGCTGAAGCGGATCCCGACAATTGTGCCGGGATCCGCTCAGCTGCGTGACCGACAGCTGGCTCTGCCTATCTAAAGGCAGAGCCAGCTGTACCCTCCCCCGTCCGTTCCGCCAGTCAGCGCTGGCGGATCGGGGAGGGGGGTATCCAGTACCTCCCGCCATGACAGGATCGAGAGGTGAGCAAGGTAGTTAATACAGTTCCTGGAATTCATAAAGGGCTAGTTCACACCAGAACTGTGTGCGTCTGCGCAGCTGCGATGCGTCCTGCCACAATTTTACTGCCATTTTACTGTGATTGATGCGTTTTTGGAGCTGTTTTTTTGCTTAAAATGTGATTTCAAGTGTTCCATTGCGTTGCGTGCGTTTTTGATGCATTTTTATGCGTTCCGATGCAGGTAAAATAGGACAAGCACCCCCCTCCCTCTCCCCCCCTCTCTCTCCCCCCTCTCTCTCT
>NW_017314677.1:0-951 GCF_000935625.1 Nanorana parkeri
TAGGACAGTTAAATGTATTTAATGTAATGTTCCTTGTGTGTGTGTTTTTTTTCCCCTTTTTTATTTAATCACTATTTGTGCACTGTTTGCATTTTATACTTTACCTTTTTCAATGTCAGGTGTATTGTTTCTGTGAAAAACACATGTAAAATAATAATGCTATCAAGAAACATTTTTAGCACAAAACATGTCAGTGGTATCCCCTGCTGCTATTTAATAATAAAAGTTGCTCCAGCTCAGAGTACAGTGATTCATTTTCTGTTTTGATTGATTTGCTGAAGTGCAATGACCTGGAACAGCACTCTAGAATTTGCAGTGGAGCCTGTGATGAGACATGTGAAGTGATGAACAGTTCCAGGATAGTTGAAAAGAGCTTCCATAACCCTCAGGAGCCATTCAAAGCCCCTTGCACTTTTGAAAACCTCAAAAATCCCCTAATTTCCCTTCCCCTATTTACTCATATACTGCATTTCTAAAAAGAAAAATGGTTACATTTCAAAGAAATCTCACACTTTTCACCAAAATCTAGGGAAATAATAACTCTGAATTTCACTCATCCCTAGTCAGTATTCTAAGCCATGTTATAACCAGTAAAACTGTTCTATGTAAAAGAGGGAAATTCTTCCAGACTTTACTTGGGGAGCCAATGGTTGTGTGCCTACAAACCTCAGTTTGTAAAATCTGTTCTGAAAAAAACCCAAAATTGGAACAGATGTGGAACAAAAACATGCATTGAACATATGGGATGATAGGAATATTATACCTGAGATGTCATGGATCATAACGCAAGTGTATTCCTAGCATTAGATTTATATAAAATGGAAGCACACATCATGCCAGTCAGCTTTAATGTTAATATCAAAGTATCTAATCGGTTTAGATTGCACATACTGTATGTATATTGCCGGGGCGTGCGGTCAGGTGAGGCAGAGCCTCACCTAGAATTATGGA
>NW_017314678.1:0-951 GCF_000935625.1 Nanorana parkeri
CCCTGTGCTGAGTTCCTGGGTCTGTACACCCGCTGTGCCCAGTATGAGGGGTTCCACCTCTAAATGAATATAACTTTTTGCGTCAGTTTTGGGGCCCCATCCTGCCCACGTTGGGGAGTTGGGGGTCACATGAGGGAAAGTTGGGTAAACACGTGTGACGGGTCGGGAATCCGCAGCTGCCCCTCGGCCTGTCTCCGTGTGAAATGGATCCCCTCGGGTACGGAGGCACTAAATACAGACCGCCTTCTCCTGACACGTCGCATAATATAATATTTCCCCCGCGCGGTAACCGGAGGAGCCTCATTCCTGGCACTCCCCGCTGCGTGTCTCTGAGTTCGGAGTGCCCCCCGCTCCCAGGCGCCTCCGCTGACCCCCCAAAACACCCGCGAGGTGTCAGTTTCTGCTTACTCTCTGCTCATTAGCACTCTCCTCTGGTGCTGGCCGTGTTTGTACAAGGCCTCGTGTGCCACCGGACAGCCGCTAAACCCCCGGTGTCACCGAGCAGACGGGTGGCAGAGGCCGGCGGCTCAGATACACGCGGGGTGAATCTTTAACGTGGAATCTTTGTTCTGTTCGATTTACAAACCTAAAGTTTTCGTAAATATATTCTACGTAGCCGCGGACGCCGCCGCTCACAATGGTCGCCGTGCGCCTTTCTTATAAAGCTGCTCGGTATTCAGTATCAGCGGACTGTCCCGCGCTCCAATCTCTCCGGTACCTTGCAGGATCCCACGGAGCCACCCTTATCAGCACCCTCCCGATTCCTGGCTCTGTGCACCCACATGGAGCCCAGGACTAGAGGCCACTCCCCTGCCCAATGCCCTCCCCTTCCTCCCGCATCAGAGGCGTGGCAGAGGAAAGCGAGTCCTCCGCTCATTACTTACTAGTGAAAACAAGCTGCAGCAGCTAAAACAATGTTTCCAATCATTTGAAAAACATTTAACCCCCCCC
>NW_017314679.1:0-951 GCF_000935625.1 Nanorana parkeri
CAATGTGACCTATGACCTTTATGTTGCAAAAGTTTGGGCATGGCATAGAGCTATACCATTGGGCCAAGTTGCATCAGTGTATGAGTAACAGTGCGCTTAAAACAGGCTTTTGACAAAAAAGCCATAACAATAATAACACTATCTAAACACCATTGGCTTGCAGCGGTCATTTTGATTTTGGGATCGGGCCTATTTCTACAACCGTGGCAGAAGAGGTCGCCCTGGACAAATGTGCAAAGGTTTGAGTTATTCTGATATATGGTTTCAGAGTTTAAGTTGTTGACAGAATATTGCACAATCCAAAATGGCTGCCAAACCATGTGACCAATAGAGCTATAATGAACACCATGTGGCAACAGAGCAAAGCATAAGCTCACAGAGCAAGTTGTACATCTGTAGCTCTAGCGGTTCTGGAGATGCAGGTTTCTGAGCATTTGAAAAAATTGTCGCTAAAACCAAGATGGATGCCACATCATGTGACCTATGACCTTCATATTGCAATAAGCTCTGCAGAGCACAGGTCTGCAGCATTGTGCAAAGTTTCATGAGTTTTTGACTTACAGAGCACTTGTTACAGACATTTGAAAGCAGCGGCGGAATAATAATAATAATAAATATAGCTGCAAGCAGCAATAAAGGTGGACATGTAAAGGAGGACATTGTAGTTAGAGACATTTTAAAAAGGACATGATTTAATGAATTATAAAAAAAAAATCAAATTCAAAATGGCCGCCGACCTTGGTGACCTCTGGATGCCATATTGTATTTGGCGGTTATGATGTTGAGTTATTATATGTATAACAAGTTTAACATACTTCACTAGTGATATAAATGCACATTTATGCAATTGGATGCAATGTTCAAAGAGTGATTGGATTGTGGCGGCCATATTGATTTGGGGTGCGGGCCCGGTTTTACAACCGTGGTAGGAGAGGTAGCCATGGACATATG
>NW_017314680.1:0-950 GCF_000935625.1 Nanorana parkeri
ATACATCATACAGATGCACCACTTTACAGGCAGTGAAAGGGCACCCCCCAAGCACCATATTTAAAGGATTTTTTCATTTTTAATGTTTCATTTTAAGTGATGTTAAATCGCTGCTCTTTTAAAAATAGTATTTTTTAAAAGTGTTTTAAAAGTACCCGGATCCCCATACACTTTTTATGGCCAATAAATTGCAAATAAGGCTTCAAAATGGGGACATTTAATTTTCTGAGTTCTACCCCCATAGAGACTTACATTGAGTTCTAAGTTCAAATTAGAACTTTTTCCATGTTCAAAAGTTCGAATTAGAACTGAACACAGGGTTGTTCGGCTCATCCCTACCAACTAAAAGGAAACAGGTAGGATCAGTGATAATTCACTTTGAGGGCTATATTCCAACGTTTGCTGTGGGATTTGTATAAGCGTGCGGATCATTGTGCACCCAGCGAATCAGTGATAACCCCTTAACTAATCTGGTTAAGCATACAACCAAAAAAATCAAACGATACCTGACAGGACATACTTCCCCATTAGCTGCTTTGCGCCAATGCTGAATCTTTTGTTCTCACTGGTGTCTCCCAATGACCTCCACCAAATACAGAAGAGTTGTGCTAGACACAGGAGTCTCGTTGGTCTTTAGCAGAAGATTTCTCAGGATCAGTGGCACAGGCAGCAGAAAAAGTAAAGGTGGCCATACTAACTCTATGATTTTCGTCCATCGACAGAACGGATTTTCTTTTGTGCATGTGCAGTGTTCCTGCGATTACTGTTGTACGAAAACGCCACTAATCCATCTATTTTCCTTTGTTTCAACAAAAGTTTTCTAGTCTGCCCGATCGCGGAAATTCGGCCAGTTGTACTGTAATTGCGATCATGAACTGTGCCAATAAGCAAGCTAACAGCTACAAGGCATTGGAATGTACACCCACTGTGAGTGTGTATACGTGAAAAAT
>NW_017314681.1:0-950 GCF_000935625.1 Nanorana parkeri
AACTGACTGAACAGAATGATACATCTTTTGGCAGGCAAGGTGGTTCCCACAAATATATATATATATCAGTAGTGTCTTTATTTCCTTGTCTGGGGTTCTGCTTCTTATATTTGGTGCTGTGGGACCAGTACAGGTTCTGGGGAGCTGCTGGTCTTGCTGGTTGCATGGAATGACTTCTCCTTCTTCCCTCAGTAAAGCTCTGTTCTGCTCTATCATTCATCTGGAGTCCTTTGAATCCTTTACAGTGTATGGGCTTCTCACATAAAACATGTTGTTGGTAAAGGTTGCTTGTTGCCCGTAGCAACCACAGAGCCTCCTGCTGTCTATTGTACAGCTCAGGATATAAAGCAAGTCAACAAACTGGTTGGTTGCTATAGGCAACAAGGGTGTTTTATCTTTGATAGACATCTCATGTATTAGGCCCAACGTTACCTTCCAAGTGCAAAGATCAAGCATAGGTATGTGTTGCCGATAGCAACCAATCTATGGTTCCATTTTTGTAATTTACAGTGTGAGAAAATGACAGAGTTTGGTTGTTAACCACTTGATGACCGCGGTGTTTACACCCCTTCCTGTCCAGGCCATTTTTTAGTATTCAGCGCTGCAGTACTTTGACATTTATTCAGTCATGCAACGCTGTACTGAAATGAATTTTATACCATTGTTTGGGGACAGATAGAGCTTTATTTCGGTGGTATTTAATCACCACTGGGGGGTTTATTTCTTACTATATAACGAAAATTGTACTGAAAATTAAAAAAAAAAAAACTTTTCTCCTGATTATGTTAGTAAACATGTATTATTACCCTATTTTTTGGTAAAATATACCCTAAACATGTCGAGCCTTAAAATTACGCACGCCTGCGAAATCGCAAAAAAGGACCACACCTACAATTGGCCAAAGGCGACGCTTTAAGGGCCTGTTCACACGACGTCTGTTTTGTGTGCTG
>NW_017314682.1:0-950 GCF_000935625.1 Nanorana parkeri
TTTCTAGTAGCCACCTCACAAAAGGTGATGGGGCTACACTATAAAGCAAGCACCCAACCTATACCAGACTTTGTTGCAGATCTAATTCATGTCTACTATCATATTTTTGTTTGTGTATCTCTTCCAGGTTAGGAATTTGGTCAGTGAGTTCTGATATTTCCTGTATATGTCTTGTCTCCTATTCTCATAGACACCTATTTTGATTAACAAACCCCTAATATGTGTTTTATGAGCATTCCATACCAGAACATTACCTTATACAGAGTTTACATTCATTTGAAAATAAGAAATGAATTCAGACCTAATCTGTTCGCTGTAATTCAGTTTAGTGAGGAGAGTGGAATTCAGTCTCCAAATGGTAGAATTCCAGTCATGGAGATATCAATACTAATTGGTATTTACATGTCTTCTCTACCCTAAGAGTCTTTATTATATATTCTACGTGTGTAAGCAACGTGTTTGATTGCTGGCTCTTAGGTCGCCCCTTCGCAGATTTTTTTGTGTTCTCATTATTGTTGTTGTTTTTTTAGGGTTTTTTTTTAGCTGCAGTTTTTTTAAGTGAACTTTTTGGAAGGTGGTACTTTAGGGTTTTTTCATTCTTTTGGGATATCATCATTTTTTAATTTGTGTTTGGGGAGAGAAAAGCACAGCATTCTATGTTTGCTGAGAATTTGTTCAAACTAAATTAGTGTGCAACCAAACCCCTTAACACTATCATTCACAACACCCCCCCATCCCCATAGAAATACAAAAATTGAGTTACAGATATGACAAAAAATTACAGGAAGGCCAAAAGAAAGATGCAGCTGTACTTGACACGGAGGTGGTAGAGGAAGATTGAATTTACAAGAAAGTCTTCCATGGTAACAGGGTGGAAGATCTGCATACCGCAGAGGCCACGCAGTGGGACACACCAATCCAGTCACAGCACACAGAGGAAATGATTGACC
>NW_017314683.1:0-949 GCF_000935625.1 Nanorana parkeri
TAGTAAGTTTTAGAAGGGCAGTTTCTGTGGGGTGTTGCAGACGAAAGTCAGATTGGAACGGGTCAAGGAGATTGTTAACTGTAGGAGATTGTTAACTGTAAGGTGGCTGCTCAGGCGTTTGTTTGATTGTTTGAAACATGATTGTTAAGGTTTCAACAGATTGCCCATTAAAATGAAAGGAAGTATAATGTTATAATGGCCAAGTGTCTGTTTCAGACAGTATGACATTTTCCCACAGGTCTTGCATAAATTCATACTCAAGGTCTCTGGCAGCAAGTGAAACACAGCTGCTCTCTAGCAATGAGAATTTCGGTGCAGGTATCTAGCAATGCATCATTAAATGTTTAGAGAATTTTTTTTGCTAGCCTCTCCCCACATCATAGCTTGGTATGCCCTTGGCTCTGTCATACACAGCTGTTAAAGATGAGTCAGAGCTGTAAAGTTCACAATGGGAGGGGACTTGGCCTCATTCCTAGGTATTAGGTCTCCTGGTGGTACCAAAGTCACATGACTACGCAAATTCTCCTTCAACTCATTAAACCAGAATAAGCTAACTACCGATTAACAGGCAACCTTACCCATAAACTGATGTCTCTTTTATGGAGAACCTATTATGTTAAAGTGTGTCTGGGTAAAATACAAAAAATATATTCAGTACATCTCTGCAATATATACACATTCCCCGATGCTTTATGTCTTTAAAAAATGCTACACATACAAAAAAATACTTGTCGATTCTGAGTGAACTTTGGGGAGCTTCTAATTACTTGTAGTGAACTGACAACAGTGCCTCTATTACACTGAAACCCGAGTTCTCTAGTGCTAGTCTACAGAACAGCTTCTCCTTATGTTATGAAGATGAGGAAGAGGTAAGGTATCCTTCGTGCCCATCATTTTTTTTTCTTGCGAAAGAGGAAATTACCGGACCCATGTTGGTCTATGGAAAATC
>NW_017314684.1:0-354 GCF_000935625.1 Nanorana parkeri
GCAGGTGCCGAATGAAGCACATGTCCCCTGTCCTCTGTCACCCACCCCCTGTGGATTCTGTCTCTGTGCCGTCTGAGGAAAGTGTGTGTGAGTCATTTTGTCTTGACAGGAGTCAGTTTAATAGCAAAAAGCTAAACAGATTCGCAGAGATAGCACCCTATTGCCCTATTGAAGTCTTGAAAAACAATGGTTTTGGCTTTTTGAAATCTGACCAGCTTGTTTTTTAACTGATCCACCACCTGCTTTTTTTTTTAAACTTCGGCTTTACATATGGTTTGTAGGTATTGAATCCCTAATGGCCCATTTAGGCCACATTCACACCGTTAAGAGCCGTCCCGTACAGATCCGTGTGGC
>NW_017314684.1:1902-2851 GCF_000935625.1 Nanorana parkeri
CCGAGCACAGACACCCGCATGGATGTGCAGTTCGGGTGAGCATACGGCCGCATCCTCCCATAGAGAACAACAGGCTGCTGCGTACAATCACACGCAGCACCTGTCCATCCCGGGAACGGCCCGTTACAACAGTGCATGGATCTGTATGGGCCGACACTTAGCTGTGTGAATGAGGCCTTAGCGTTGCAGGGAAGCAAGTGGCTGTAAATGATCTTGGGTTGGCTCTGCAGGGTCTCAGGCAGAGACTGCCAAAGACCCCGCACATCCCACCGTAGACCTTGCACAGTCCCTGAGAACCCCACCAGAGACCACTCCAGAGCCCACCATAGACCTTGCACAGCCCACCATAGATCCTGCACAGAGACTCTCAAGTGGGCTGTGCAGGATCTATTATGGGCTGTACAAGGTCCCTTTCCCTGCACACATGCTGCTCCTCTTACCTGCAGCTTCCCAGCCTGCTTCCAGGATATGCCTCTTCTTCGTACATCTTCGTCCGGCCGCCTAGGTTTATTCGTCCAGCCACCCGCAGCCTTCGCCCAGGGCGGGTGCAAGGATTTTTGCCAACTCAGGCGAAGGTGCATTTTGCCCCCACCCCCCCCCGCACGCACGCACGCACGCACACACACACACACACACACACCACTCCAACATCCCCATACAGAATACATTATATCTGTGCTCCATTAAGCTTTAGTGGTTATGATGCTTAAAGTTATCGTTTAACTTATTTATCTTTTACAGAGTTCACGGACGTATCGGGCCGTTCCAGGGAAGGACAGGTGATGCGTGTGATTTGTAGGCAGCAGCCTGTTCTTCTCTATGGGAGGACGCAGCCGTACACTCAACTGAACTGTGCACATTTGCACGGGTGCGGATGTTCAACCTGTGTCTTTATGTCATTCTGTGCTCCCATGTCATCCTGTGCCTCCATGTCATCCTGTGTCTCCAT
>NW_017314685.1:0-949 GCF_000935625.1 Nanorana parkeri
TAATCCTTTATTATACCCTCTAGCATTTTACAAACTACCGAATTTAGACTGACCGGCCTATAGTTCCTAGGTTGGCACCTAGCCCCCTTTTTGAATATTGGGACTACCGTAGCCCTCCGCCAATCACTTGGGATCCTACCAGTCATTAAGGAGTCCTTAAAAATGAGGATTAATGGTCTAGTTATAACCTGGCTTAATTCCTTAAGTACCTTGGGGTGCAGGTTATCCGGACCCACTGCTTTGTTTGCATTGAGCATTTTAATCCCCCCCAGCACACATACAAATAATTCTGCACCCCCTCCCCTCACATACACATACAGTTGAGCCCCTGTCCACTCTCCGCATATATACAAACACTGCAGACTACCTGTACCCCCAAACACACTGCAAACCTCTTGAACCACCCCTCCACACATACACACACACACACATAAACACAAACTGTTGATTCCCTGTTCCTCCATACACACAGACACATATATAGATATGCTACAACCCCCACATTTACTCACTGCTCTCCTGAAGGTGCAGCCTTGGGTGAAAAGGTATGGGGTCATTGCATAGGACCCTTGTTCACTGCCTTCACAGACTACAACTGTGGGCTCCTCTACAAATTAACACCGTGGGCGGGGTGATGCAGCCAGCAAGCTTAGGGGAAAAAAATGGTAGGCAGTCACAATTTTTCAATTAAGTAGGGACCCAACAGTTTAATTCCTTTAGAGACCAGACATGATCTTTTTAAAGTAGAAACACTTATATGTGACTTATAAGTAATCAATAGACTACGAGTCTGGTGGCAGATGGGACTTGTGAATGCATGTATGGTGTGGCTCCGCCAAATTCAAACATACACTGGTAGCACTAGAATTCAAGAGTTACCTTGAGGGGGGTGGAGGGTTTCAGGGGTAGGGGCTAGGGTATATGACCATGTTTTAAGTTACACTCTTAA
>NW_017314686.1:0-948 GCF_000935625.1 Nanorana parkeri
TAATAAAGACAAATAGGCTGTTCACTTTGCAAGGGAATTTTAATAAAAACATAGGCTATGGAAAATAATAGTTGTCATCCATGCCACAGGAAGTAAACCCTTATAGAAATAAATATATTATTTTTAAATTAAAAATTCAAGATGGATTTCATCAGCCCAAGCCTTCATGTGTTCTGCTCTCACAAAATCAATCAATGCAATATTTTTGACACAATGCTTGGGGATTAACTAATATTTGGCATGCAGTACATTTCAGCCATTTAGATCAAACTCTGCTTTTAATAGTATCCACAATTCAGTATTGTTTGCAGATTGGAACTGTGATATGTAACTGCAATTATTATTGAAAAGGAATATTGGGGAAATCAGATGATGTCAGAAGTCTTCTCAATCCTTCTGCCTTAGTTAAATCATAAAGTTCATTTTGTGCTCTGTGTAGAGATGCTTGGCAGAATTCCAGACTATAAGGAATTGCTATACATGGATGGTTTAGCAAACCGAGTTTGTATTAATCGGAATACTGCCAAGACATTCAATGGAACCAATTGTTCAGGAGTGTTTTACTGCTTATGCTTCATTTTGGTTTTTGTTCTCTTTAAAAGCAAATAATAAAAGTATGTACAGGTATATTTCTTGACTGGGCCTTGAGTAAAGCAGGCACTTAATGCATTTTGGCCTTGCATGAAAATGCACCTTATAGGAACAATTCCCTGTCTACAGCATCCCATTGCTATTACTCCATAAGAGAAAACAGTAAAAATATGTTCTTATGTTAAAGTTAATCTTACATTAAAATAGGATTAAAAACAAGGATTCCATATATATGGCTGCACTAGATGCCCAGTAGATGACATGAACTTGTATATATATACAATATATATACCCTGTTTCCCCGAAAATAAGACCAGCCCGAAAATAAGACCTAGTACTATTTTTGGGAATTGCTAA
>NW_017314687.1:0-368 GCF_000935625.1 Nanorana parkeri
GCAGCACCCCTCCCCCGGCACTCACATACACGAGCCCCGCGCTCTCCCGGCTCCTCAGTGTGTTCAGCAATCTCTCTTCCGTCAGATCGTCCAACAGACTGACATCGGCCGACATCTCCATCCGACCCGCCGGACAGTCTCGTGCAGCACTGGAATGTCACTCCGCCCCCGACACGCCCACATAACACCTGGTGGACGTCACATGACTGAGAGACCGCCTACTGGACATGGAGGAGACCGCACTGACCACGCCCCCCAACACTCCTACATACCGGAGACCCGCCCCATCACACCTGGTGGACGTCACGTGACTGAGAGACAGAGCAGAGTACCGCCTACTGGACATGGAGGAGACCGCATGGACCACA
>NW_017314687.1:540-948 GCF_000935625.1 Nanorana parkeri
ACAATTAGATATAAATGGCGGCTCATCCCGGTGGGGGGGTCTATCAAAGTTTGTGACTCTGTTAGAATGTGTGACCGGCAAAAGGTGAAGAATCCCAACACGTTGTCAGCTGTGTCAGGACAGTTCGGTTCTCCTCCACATACCCTGCGACGCCGATCTGCCCGGGAACCGCTGACAATGTGTTTTGCCGGTCACACATTCTAACAGAGTCACGAACTTTGATAGAACTCCGTCAGTGTGGATGTGATTGGTAGGAGGAGAAGGAGTGGGCGGAGTCGTGTTATCTTGATAGCAATGAAAATGAGTATAGGACAGTTCTAGCCTCTGATAGTCTCATATTTCAGATCTATATCCGGCATTGGATGAAAAATCTGACCCATCCCCCACAAATACTGTGCAATGACCTCC
>NW_017314688.1:0-948 GCF_000935625.1 Nanorana parkeri
GAGCTGGGCAAACTGCTGGTGGCAGGACAGGAACTGCATGCACCTAGAGGTGTATATCTGCAGCAGCCTCCTAAGACTTGTCATGGCCAAATCCCAGGACACTAAGAGGGGTGGTGGAGCTTGCTGCCCATCTGAACGAAGGCCTTGATGTGCATTAGAAACATAACCTAAAATCAAATTTGCTTCCTCCTACCAGTCTGCATACATCTAGAATGTGAATGAGAAGTGAAGGGTCCTTCTCCAGTTTACTGCAGACAGAGCTCAGGAACTGTAATTCCTCCTTATGTGCGGTGACCCCAACAGTATCTCCACCCAGGGCGATCAGTTTCTGTGGACAGAAGGAGGTAACAGTTGTGTGTCAGTATAGTCCAACCTATGATAGAAGATTAATATAGATATATATCTATCACAATAAACAAGTAAAATATGTGCATCTCTGATGTTCAGCCTTCTCCTTAGGGGGGGGGACCCTCTTGTCCATGACCCTGTGTCCTCTATCTAAAAGCATTCTGTGCCATTTCCTTCTGCACACCAGAGTGGGGACCTCTAGACATTGGAAATCACTTCATCCACCTTTTCCAGCTGAATGGGCACAAATCCCCAGTGAGATCTATATGATGGAGACCCTAGTGACATTCAATCAGAATAGGCATCCACAAGCCCTGGAGACATGGTCCTGCTGGTTGGCTTACCAAGACTCACCTACATTGAAACATTTAACTCAGCAATGACCCGAGACAATTTTTTAAAACTGGATGACTTTGAATATTTTACACTTATTCCCCAGCAAACTCTCCCAGACATACGGCGTTCTACTTCAAAGGAGACCTTCTGCATCCTATACTCCACCCAATGCAGGATATGTGTATTTAAAGGAGGACTATGGGCTTATGGCTTTTCCCATAGCTCTCCTAAAGGTAACGGGAGGACACAAACTAGCGTCCTCCC
>NW_017314689.1:0-947 GCF_000935625.1 Nanorana parkeri
TTAGAACACGTCCGACATCGGCGATCCCGCGCATGCGCCCCGTTAAAAAATATTTTAAGCAAGGTTCCCTGAGCTCTACAAATTATTTCAAGGGTTCCTTCAGGGTACCTAAGTTTAGAAAAATCCCAGGCTGTCTGCAGTATCTGAGATGTTGCAACAACCATGTATGGTCCAAACAATGATTCCATGGTCTAGGATGCTTAGACCCTGCATCTTCCCCATTCTAATTTTTGGTTGAACAACTGAAAGTCTTAACATACATGTATGCTTAAGTATTGAGTTGCAGCCACAAATTTTACATTTTGAATATTTTCATAGCACGCTTTATGTTTACTATGTGTATACAGCATATTTATATAGGTCTAAATGGCTTTCAGTAAATATATATATGTTGAAAAATATTTTCCAATGATTTTAGTATTTGTGGAGAAGTTCAGTGTTAAATCTAATTAGCTGAATAGCCCTTTTAGCCAGTTAGAAGCTTATGCAAGTGGGTATGAATCTCTAGTTTAGGTTCAAGTACCACATAACCTTTTCATTGTAACTTTAAAAAATAGGTTAATATTATCTTAATCCTAGTGCCTGGCAAACGCTTTGCCTATACACTGTTACAAACTACATCTGAGGCCAATTAAGTTCATCTGAATGACATAGCTTAATAATGAGCAGCACCATGACTAAAACCTTTGGCCCTCTTATATATCCATATGACTAATTTACTGTAAATGTAAGTGTAAAACTACATGAAAATGTGAGCTACCAGATAAATAATTTTTCTAGCTCAGCATAGGAAGAGATCTGTCACACTGGCCTGCAGGGTGACAATGACAAAATCTGTGTTGTCAATTATGGGCAATAGGGTCAGAACATTACTAGATTTTCTTCTAAAATAAGCTGTTAACAGATAATGAATCTAAGGGGGTGATTTACTAACCTAAACACACGCA
>NW_017314690.1:0-947 GCF_000935625.1 Nanorana parkeri
CTCCTCGGAGAATGGGCGGTTCTCATGTAAGCTGAGAGAGAGACACCAGAGGTGAGACACTTCACTGTGATCAGTCAGATTATTATGTCCGACAATTCCCTCCAGAAGGTTCCCCATCCCACAGTGTGCGCTTCCCAACCCGCCACTGCGCTCCCCTACCGAGACCGTCTAACGGGACCCAACGCTCCCCTACCGAGACCGTCTAACGGGACCCAACGCTCCCCTACCGAGACCGTCTAACGGGACCCAACGCTCCCCTACCGAGACCGTCTAACGGGACCCAACGCTCCCCTACCGAGACCGTCTAACGGGACCCAACGCTCCCCTACCGAGACCGCCTAACGGGACCCAACGCTCCCCTACCGAGACCGTCTAACGGGACCCAACGCTCCCCTACCGAGACCGTCTAACGGGACCCAACGCTCCCCTACCGAGACCGTCTAACGGGACCCAACGCTCCCCTACCGAGACCGTCTAACGGGACCCAACGCTCCCCTACCGAGACCGTCTAACGGGACCCAACGCTCCCCTACCGAGACCGTCTAACGGGACCCAACGCTCCCCTAATACCGAGACCGTCTAACGGGACCCAACGCTCCCCTACCGAGACCGTCTAACGGGACCCAACGCTCCCCTCACCTGCTGAAGACTTTCTTGGCTCTCTTGTAACCCCGAGTCCGGTAGGTCCAGTCCAGGTATTTAACCTTCATGGTCTTTGTCAGGTTTGGGTTGAGGACAAGTTTCTGCAGGAAGTCGGGATTAATAATCTCATAGAAAGACAAAATGACCTCAAAGCCGGTAGGGAGGACCGGATCTTACCTGGTACAAGGCCTCCGTGTCTCCTGCACTCCTCTGCTCCTCACTCCATTCCACCATCATCGTCCAGAGAGGCAGACTGTCCTACAGAGAGCCGAAACACAAGCCGAGGACACCAATGCTGAGGCCTC
>NW_017314691.1:0-947 GCF_000935625.1 Nanorana parkeri
TGATAAAAAAAAAACTGACCAAAACCATTATAGTTTCCCTGAAGCTGACATTGTGATACATTGCAATACAATAAACTTATTTGTGTCTGAGAGCTGTCACATTTTTTGGTGATATTTTCTTCTATATTATTTTTAAAAAGACTATTCTGACTATAAAATAGTAAAAAAAATAAATGAAAAACAAATTTAAAAATAATAATAGCCAACACTGGAAAATGTTTCCATACATGGACCCGATTTTTAACAACTGAATGTAATGTGGAACAATTGAAGGATATCATGCTACTTTTCCAGAACTCAAGATGGTACCTTCTAGCGTTATCTGAGGGCTCTCTGGGCAAACTTGATGTTCTGAGATAGTACTCGTTTGGAGAACACTCCCTTAGGCACTAGATCAGCGTTCTCTACCAAGCACTCTTGTAAAGGTGATTTATTCCCCCATATTAGACGCCAATCACATCATCCACATATAACTATTTGATTATTTTCTCGCCCCGCCTCAAGCCCTTTCCACACCAATCTTATTCCGTTCCTATCCACTAATTTCACCAGAAGCAAACTAATCAATGACTGTTACAGTCTCAGTTCCCCAGGCAACCACACAATGTTCACATGTTATTCTGTTAAACTACTATGTTGTTGAATAGCTGTTCCTATACTATATGTTAAGAATGCAGTGGCAATCGACATGCCGAATTTTAATTGCTTTGCAATATCCTGATAGCTCCATTTGTTATTGTTCTCTTGCAAATGGAATGTACAAAGTACAAGTTTCTGAGTGTAATCTTCTGATTGATGTCAATTCTCATCGTAGTACTCATTATACTGACTATGTGATAATTCTGCTGTAATTCCTCGTTGTTGAATAAAATCAAAATATACTTGCAAAAAAAAATAAAGATAATAATAATAATTAACAAAAATAAACAAATAAATACAAAATAAAA
>NW_017314692.1:0-947 GCF_000935625.1 Nanorana parkeri
GGTCATGTGGTATATAGATATTGGGGGTCATGTGGTATATATATATTGGGGGTCATACAGTATATAGATATTGGGGGGGTCATGTGGTATAGATCTTGGGGGAGGGGTCACACCTGACACATTTATACAGAATTATTTTATGATCTTGTAGTTTGTTGGATCCACTTCCTGTGAGAACATTGGGCCGGGGGCACCGCCGGTGGTTGTCAGATGGACTTTTATTATATTCTGTTCTCTGAGTATTAGATTTTTGCCCCGCCCACTTTGTCTTAGAATGAGGATTTCATCCAATGAAATGTCGGATTCTCACGGCTTTTCCTCGTCTCCCCTCAGGTGGTCGTTCGGCATCTTATTGTACGAGATGGTGACTCTAGGTAAGTGGTGGCGCGTGTAGACAGGTCACCTGATCACATCATATATATACCTGTATTGGGAGGTCACCTGATCACATCATATATACCTGTATTGGAAGGTCACCTGACCACATCATATATACCTGTATTGGGAGGTCACCTGACCACATCATATATACCTGTATTGGGAGGTCACCTGATCACATCAGATACACGTGGCGGTGATAAGTGAGGTGAATGTTGGGTGTGTTATCTAGAAAAGTCATAAAACTTTATCAGACGAACATTGTGATTACAGACGGAGCCGGAGGTCAGATGACATGATAACGCTTCTCCCCGGGGACTGTCATGGCGCACCTCGCACGGCTCTCTCTCTCACATTTGTTTTAGTTTTAGATGGAGTGTGGAAGAATTAGAACCCGCCTCTATCTCACCCTGAACAAATATCCAACTCCATTGGCCGAGATGCAGCCCCAGACCTGCCAGGAACCTCCGCCATGCTTCACAGTTGGTGCAGACACTCATCATTGTACCGCTCTCTTTGGCTGTAGCGGGAGGCAGTTTGTTCGGGGGAGGGGCTGGAGAGCGGTACAA
>NW_017314693.1:0-947 GCF_000935625.1 Nanorana parkeri
CTGTCTACAACAGCTCGCTCTCATCCTCCCTAGACACCTTGTCTCCCCTCACTACACGCAGACTTTGACCACGCCCACTGCAACCAGAACATACCAGACATCTAAAGAGACATAGCCGCGCTCCTGGGTGACTGTGGCGGAAAACTCGGCTTCTGCAAGACTTCACCCCGTACAAAGCTGCCCTCCTAAAATATAACTCCTCCCTCCTAAATTATAACTCCTCCCTCTGTGCTGCAAAACAGACTTATTTTGTCACTCTCATTAACACCCTCTCATCCAAACCTCGTCAACTCTTCTCTACTTTTAACTCTCTACTATGTCCTCCACCCCCAACGCCACCACCCATTAACCCCTTTGTGACAGGAGACGTACAGTGTATGGCCACATACACTGTACGTGACGAGTTATATCGGGCTTTGTAATGCTGGTAACAGCTGATTATCAGCGGTTACCAGTCACTAATGGATGGGTCAGTATTGATGTATTCAGTAATGAAAGCCGTTACATGCAAATACAGGACTGCAATTAGCGATCCCGTATATGACAGCTGAGAGAGCAGAGAGGTAGCGGAGTGACTCTCCTCTCTGCTATTTGTTTTGACAGCTCGAGAGCCCGATGTTTAGATACATTTCACTAAAAAGATACAATGTATATCTTTTTGAGTGAAATGTATCAGTTCTGATCGTCTAGGCACGCTCAAAGAGCTTTTAATCTGACTAAAGTCAGGATCAGTCTCTGAGGTTATTATTGGCTGTTCCTAAGTTTGGATCGGCCTAATAACCAAAAATTAAAAAAAGTTAATTTATCCGTCATAGTGATATAAACTGACAAAAAAAATCTTTTTTTTTGTTTTGTTTCCACTTTGTAAAAAGTACAACAAAATTAGGAAAATAACAATTATATATAAATATATTGTTTATACTATAATTAATATTAACAAACAAATT
>NW_017314694.1:0-946 GCF_000935625.1 Nanorana parkeri
AGATTTAAGAGACGCGTATTTTCATATTGCGGTAAGAGAGTTTGCAGTCCGGGGGCCAGCGCAGGTCCAGCATTTTCAATACAGGGCTCTGCCGTTCGGCCTTTCCTCTTCGCCACGAATATTTACCAAAGTGTTGGCAGAGACGCTGGCCCCCCTGAGGTCTCGGAGGGTAGGGGTCATCCCTTATTTGGACGACCTCTTGTTTTTTTGCCCCATCAGCAATTGTTCTCCAGCAAAAGCTTAGTGAACAGGGAAAAGTCACAACTAGTCCCCGCACAGACGGTAAAGTTCTTGGGGTATTGGATCAATACCCAGGAAATGACCATTACTCTTCCAGGGGAAAAGGTGTCACTACTGGTGGAGGAAACACTGAGGCTGAGACTGCAGGGTGCAGTATCAGTCAGGTCAGTGATGAGAGTGGTGGGGCTTATGACGTCCGCTATCCTAGCGGTTACCTGGGCGCAGTTCCATTCGAGAACTTTGCAAAATTGGCTCTTGAGGGCCTGGGGAAGTCGACAGCAAGACCTAGACAAAGTGGTCCACATCACGGAGGAGGCCAAGCAGTCCCTCCTGTGGTGGATGGACGGTCAACACCTCTCAGAGGGCAGGCTGTGGTGCCAGCCTGCGCCGTTGGTAGTGACAACGGACGCCAGTGCCTGGGGCTGGGGAGCCCATTGCCTGGAGCACATTTGGCAGGATACAAGGAGGCCAAGCAGTCCCTCCTGTGGTGGATGGACGGTCAACACCTCTCAGAGGGCAGGCTGTGGTGCCAGCCTGCGCCGTTGGTAGTGACGACGGACGCCAGTGCCTGGGGCTGGGGAGCCCATTGCCTGGAGCACATTTGGCAGGATACCTGGGAGCACACAGGCTGAGTCAAGTCGTCAAACTGGAGAGAGCTGAAGGCAATAGGGCTAGCTCTCTGCCAGTTTCGGGAGGTCTTAGCGGG
>NW_017314695.1:0-946 GCF_000935625.1 Nanorana parkeri
ATTGTTATGATAATTGTGTGTAATAATTGTCTTTGTGTTTCGTTTTCAGGGCCACTAAAGGCGGCTTAGACATTCAAGCTGGCTAAATACTAATGTTTTTGTTTTATTCACAGGTTTTATGGGGAGTGGAAGTACAGTACTGACTACATTTAGTTAATCATGAGTTAGATCAGTTTCAAAAGGTCTTCACAGTCACCACGTGGTACCATGAGCTCAATAATTAGTAATTGTTTGCAAACAATGAAACAACAGTCAGGCATTTGTCGGTTAAAACAGTGATGTATACTGTCCCTCTGCGATGTGCATGTATTTTTTTGTTCCCCCCGCTTAACCTTTTGTGTTTCTAGGTGTGAATAGCATTTGCTCTTTCTATGGAACTCACAGGAAGAGGTCTCAGGATGTCTTTGTTCACACACCAGAACAAAAGTTGAGTTGGGAGATGGTGTTAGTGTATTTGTCTGTCTGTCTGTGTGTGATGTGTTAATGGCCAGCAGAACATTTTTTATGTGATTTTTTTTTTCTTACAGTTTACATTTTTTTTTTCTTTCCTTGTTAACTTTTTTAGATTAACAAGATATTTTTTTTTAAGTACTTTGTTTTTTTGTGTTTTTTTATAGAGACCCACTGCTTGGGTAGGCAATAAACTTCTAAGTTTTTTTTACCAGATTGGTTATTTCCTAGTTAGCATGGTACCAGTGTAACATGGTACCAAATGGGGGAGTGTGTTAGAAAAATTATAGTTACAATAAGGAGCCATGTTTTTTTTTTTGGTTTTCTTTTGGTGTGACCTACAATGACTTGGATTTTTCTCAGGGTGTGGCGGAGTATTGGAAACGAAAAATGACATTGCCCCCATTTAAAATCCGCACAGATATCAGCTAGAAGTCTGCATGGGGGAAGGTCTTCCATGGACAATAGAAGAACACATGTGGTTGTTTTGCATACA
>NW_017314696.1:0-946 GCF_000935625.1 Nanorana parkeri
TTCACTGCAATCCCGGACCGAGCCCCCAAATGTAATGCTCTAGACTACAAATCCCAGAGACGTCAAGCTTATCCCAAGGATGAGCCCAGCTGTAAAGCTTGGCAAAACTTTAATTTCTATTTGTTGTCTGTTCTTGCAGTAAACTTCAAGGAAACTGACCCAGTAGCATTAAAAGTACTTTACTTGGTGAAAATGCTGCGTGCACAAACTTAGTTACAGGAAAAGCAAACAAATACATAAACAAGACAGGCTGCTACAAACATTCACATGCACCCACTACACTATCTTCTAGTACATGTATGATTTCTAGGAGGGGAAACACTGAAAGTGTACTTAGCTTAGGCTGCAGGCTCCAATAAATTCTGTGATGAGCAGGACTTGGCCTAGGAAGAATGGCTTCTCGTTGCAGTATCCTTTGTATGTCCTGGTCTTGAAGCAAGTCCTCTCGTCTTGTGAAGCGCCCTCGTAATGTCCCCCTCCTGTGAAGCCCTGGTGAAGTGCTGTGCTGGTGAACTGCTGTGTTACCTTTCAGCTACTGGCTTTTTATTGAGAGAACTGGCCACACACTTTGGAAGCGCCTCCCCCTTTCACCTTTCTCTAAAATGCAATACAATGCATTTCACGTACCCACCTCTAGGTGGCAGCGTTGTACCATAAATTGCCATCAGTAGCCACGATTTGATTTGAGTCTTGACCAGGCTAGGCGTGACTATTTACGATCACCATCCCATTGTGATACGAATCAATACAGGACAAGCTACACCATTGTGTAAAACCAGTTTGGCCTGTATTGATGGCCACTTCCATTGTATGAACCAAGTTTCTATCAACAAACAAACAAAACCTCCGTCTCTATTGCAAATCTATGTGTGTCTGAAAAAGTCCACTAAGAGATATCGCAACACACAAGCACGCAATTGATTGACATGAACCCATTTTTCTGTAA
>NW_017314697.1:0-946 GCF_000935625.1 Nanorana parkeri
AAAAGTCTATAACCATATAGGGCATTTGACGTCATGTTACAAGTCAGTAATCACGTGTTAGATTAAACCAAGCCCACTCCGCAGGGGGGATATAGATCAGGAGCACAAGTGAAGAGGGAGATTCAAATTCCATCAAGAGAGAGTCGAACATCAAGGCAGTAAGCATATACATTCCAAGGGTATAGGTCAGAAGCTGAGGACGGCTGTCCCAGGAAACTGAATTAAAGAGAACCTGACTATCCCTGGTGGCCTAGCATTGGCTGCTGACTTCTTCCAAAACAACTAAATTTATATTGCTGGTAAAGTATACTTTATATCTGTATATTAGGCAATTCATCAGCCACATATATATATATTCGGGTAAACCATTAAGTTCTTGTAGGATCTAGATTGATACAAGATCATTTTTAACTGCAGTAAAAATTGTGTCTTTCAATCTGGGAGAGATAATTATATATTTTTGTTTTATACACATTTGTATAATCTCCAAGAAACTGATTTTAGTTTCTAGTCAATGGTCTGGTCTGATATATATATATTGAATTAAACTGGTGGTAATTTTTCTCCACTTTGACTGGTCTGGGATTTTTGCCAGCCCTGTGCATGATGGGATAAATATGGCCCATGCGCTGTGAAAGTTAGAGCTTGTGAAAATCTGTGCTGAGAGAAGTCACCTGTCAATTCTAAGCCTTTCGTTTTAATCTTGGTTACATTAATATCCAGTGGTTACATTTTATGCATTACTTGTGTTATCAAATTGATTGATATTATCTGATCCATATTCTTTGTTTGTCACCAATTATATTTTATTATTTTTGCACTGATTTTGATAAATAAATATCTATATTTTGTATACTTTTGTATTCCTCTTGTCTTTGAAGTCAGTGCAAATGAAAGAACTCGCATACATTTTGATTTATGGAAATACATTGGGAATCTCCTTAAC
>NW_017314698.1:0-946 GCF_000935625.1 Nanorana parkeri
CCGTCCATGTATACAGGGGACCCCCCAATACACGGGGTGCCCGCCCCTCACCCCATAATGGAAGCTGGTGGGAGGATTACAGGAGTCAGAGGGATTCATTGAATGCAGACCACACCCCCAGACTGGCCTACAGCAGTCACCTGACACCAGGCCCCTCCCCTTTTACTGCCCACAAACAGGTTGGCAAAGCAGAACATTCGGCTGCTATAGGGACACTTTCCGTATGCCCCGCCCCCTCCTCCCCCCCTAACGCCGCTCGGGGCCCCGACTGCTCTGCTATCCACAATCTCCCCCGTAGGCCACCAATAGAGCCGAGTGTGATTTGGGGGTCCCGGGGCCTTCATAGAGAAGTGGGGTGCAGGGGGGTGGCACAGGGTGGGGGGAGGGTCCATCATAGGATGGACTTCAACAAGAGAGCTCCCCCACCAATGGCTACAGAAGGGAGGAGCTATGTGCTCATTTACATATGGACACGCCCCTTACCGGACTCCACCATGATGTCTTCATCCATCACCTGCGTATCGGCGTCACTGGAGCTGCCGCCGCCGTCCCGGCTGCTTTCTGCACTGGGGGGAGGTTGTGGTGCGGGGGGAGGAGCCAACGGTCTCCGCCCCCGGTCCTCATCATCAGTGTCCGTGTCACTCATTTTCACAGCAGCTCCGCCTCTGTGTCGCTGCCTCCTCTTTCGGCGGTTGCTCCGCCTCACCCGGGAATGCTCCGCCCCCTTCCTCTTCCCGCTGCTTTCTCCTGCTTGGCCCTTGGCCTTCATTACGAATGTCTGAATAGTGCTGAGGTCAGAGGTCGCGGGGGCGGCAGAGCCTCTCGGGGGGTCCGGGGAATCCCAACTGTCACTCTCCTCCGTCCGATGAGGAGAGGTGCCCGGAGGGGTCCATGACGGCTCCTAGGGGGAGGGACAAAGGTTAATAGGTGACCGCCATTGGTCCAA
>NW_017314699.1:0-945 GCF_000935625.1 Nanorana parkeri
TCAGCTCCAGCGCCACCTGGAGGCGCTCTGGATCCTAACACGGTCAGTACACTAGAAAGGAATTAGGCATTTTGAATACCATGCAACATAGAAGAGTTGAGGAGGATGCAAGCTTTATCCCAATAGGCTATAAAGGTGGCAGGCCCTATATCCAGATATGAGTAAGATCATGAAAGGGAACCCTAAGGAGGGATACAAACATCTATCTCGCATTGTCACAATATAAATAAAATGAGGTCACGCTAAAGGTGATCCCACAGACCAGAATCTGAATCATGTCAATACAGCCAGGGTAAGCCAAGCGGCCAGTCAAGGTGGTCTGCTGAGAAACCAGCCAGGTTTCCAAGGTTTTATAAAACTTTGCTGGACAGCCCCTCTTCCCTTTATGCCTTATATAGTGGCAAGGCATCATTGACTAACGTCTTTAAAAAAGCGTAGGTCATTCCTGTTTTTTCCATCTTAAGGAGGTGGCTTTACAGGCACAATAAAGCAGTAATCACAGCAAAGTTTAAATTTCTCTGACAGGGGCCAATGACTCAACCAAGCTGAACAGGCAAACAGGTACATTCAAATGTTCTCTGATCAACAGCAGTGAGAGAGACAATGAAATCGATCACCCACCCCAAAAGTCCTGAACTTTGCAGCATAACCAGAAGATATGCAGATAGTATGCCAGTTCCAAAGTGCATCTTAAGCATACAACTACATGCGATGTATCAAAGTGCCTATTGGGGGTCAGATATTCCAGATGTACTTTTTTAAATTGTATCAGCCAGTCTCTGGCCCACATTAACTGTTGAAGAGGGATTGTCCATTTATCATCCAAGTCCTTAGCATCTAAGCCTTGAGCATCATTCTAAACTCCAATGCAACACACATAGTAGCTACATTCCCTGTGGTTTGCAGTAGGGATGTCCGATGCCACTTTTTCAGGCCCAAGTACAA
>NW_017314700.1:0-945 GCF_000935625.1 Nanorana parkeri
ATCCATACTTTATTTTAGTCCATAAAATGGCATACACCATATAAAACTCGCCATAGCGACAGTAACTCCCTGATGCGTTTCACCCACAGGGCCTAATCATAGAGGTTTATCCTGACTACATATCTAAAGACACCAGTGGTCCACAATTGCTTTTCCCAAAGTCCAAGACATGTTCCTTCTCACTACATATTGTACTCCTGGTTGTAAGATTTTCCAATAAACAGTGTAGATAGAGTTCTATTTACTATGCCTTTAATCTTAATACACTTGATGCTATATTTGGTTATAGATATGACCGTCCATGTTCCTCTTCTGCTGAGTATTTTGATTATGTATCGTCTTGCCCCTTCATATGCCCACAGTATAATAATTATGCTCATTATACACTGTGGGGCTGTGAAGCGAGATGTACGGAATGCTGACAGGGCTGGATGTGTTGCGGGGGCCAGGAGAGGTGGCGGGGTGCTGTTGGTAAGTTCATTTTCTCATTGTTTTCATCTTGTGAGAAGGTGAACATGCCCTTTAACTTAAAAAAATTACATTTATTTCATTAGGGGTGGTGCTTTGGGGTTTTCAATTCCTTTGTTTTTTTTTATTCCTTACCATTCTGATAGGGACTAAAAATTGTTTGTTTGTGACCTTCTGTTCATGGAGCTGCCTTGTATTTGCAGCATGCTGCCTTATCGTTTGAAAGAAAAAAGTGCAATAACAGTGTGCACCTAAACTACCTCCCATTATATTGTTCACATTCCCTGCACCCCCCCCCCTATTATCCATAATTAAAACTGTCCTACTGCTAGCCAATTTTACACTGCTGTAGTCATCTGCAGTCTCCTAATCCTTAATGAGAGCTTGATAGCAATTGGCCAGAAGCAGGACATCTTTGCGTCAGCTATAAGGGCTAGTTTACACCAGCGCCAGTGCGTTCCGGCCCGATTGGTGCTG
>NW_017314701.1:0-944 GCF_000935625.1 Nanorana parkeri
GTGGGAACCATGCCCATAGGGATTCATAGGATTTCACTTCTACAGTACATATACTATCCTATATACTAAGGTGTTAGATGACAATAGGGCTTGGTGCTGTCCCCTGGGGTTCTTCCGGATACTTTGATGTAGCTGGGTTGATGCACACACAGATGGCTTATATGCTTAGAAAATTGGTAATTTTCACTTGGTGATTATTTATTGGATAGCCTCTTTTTTTTCTCCTGTAGAAGTGGACTAAGTTCACAAAATGTGTCAAGAGTCCATGATGGTGCCATTATTTAACTGACATTATTTAAAGACATGTACAACTGACAAAATGATCAATATGTATCTTAGAGGAAAATGATGGATACTTGGGGGAGGTGCTTCTGTTTTATTCTGGCTAACACAAGTTATCAGCTTCAGATTTTCTTTTTTATATGAGTTTAGTGAAAAAGTAAATCAAATGTATACATTTGTTTACCTGACTACCAAGATGGTACATAGAAAATCCTGCTAAAATGTTATTTTCTTTTCTGTTATTGAAACATTTTGCTTCCCCCTCTGCAGTTTTCTGCTGTTGCCGTGGTAAATATACAGCAGGCTTTAATTCTTTTTTTTTTATTATTTCCTTTTTTCACTGTTTTTCTATATAAATCTTCATAAATGTACAATATGTACTGTTATACTGCCTTTCTTCCAGTAGGAGGAGCTGTTGTCATTAATTTCATTTTAGCTGCAGCCTCATTCTACAGTAGATCATAAAAATTCTCAATTCTGTTTCTGATTTAAGAAGTACTTAAACATGAAGGAAATGACCTTAAATAGTCATTTTTGTAAAATGTTATTTCCTGTGATAACGTTAGGTATTATTTAAATTTTACTGAAACACATTGGGTGTAGAAATGATAGGGCTCTTCTGGGTGACCAGGGCCGGCCTTAGGCCTTTAGGCGCCCTGTGC